>NC_081428.1:77356036-77561402 GCF_949786415.1 Peromyscus eremicus | reverse complement strand
ACCAAGGATACCCACTCATGCTGGACCCTTCCCGGCTTGCTCCACCCTCAGCAGATTTCTCTCTTCTACCTGTAACAAGTCTGCTTTCTCATTCACCCACAGCTTTGCCTTCCAGTCAATACCAACAATTGGGTCTCTGGTGGGGCCACCCGCCTCTGACCATTCCCCTGGGTGTGAGACTGGGCTCAGTATTCCCTGGACCAGGCAGTCAGGGAACTGAAAAAGAATTGTCTACTTTCTTTCTTTCTTTTCTTTGCTTCAAGACCCGCTTGTGTCTGTCTGCTCTCCCTCTCCAAATGTTGTCTGTTTGCTGCAGTGTGTGAATCAGAGATGGAGAAGCCAGCTTCATCTTGCTCAGCACACACCAGCTCTCCCTTTCTGTTTACTCAGCTCCTGTTTAATTCTGTGTGTATGTGCATGTAACTATTAACAGAAACCACGTGGTTCTCCTCCATCTTGACTGGTGGCCTCATCATGATTTCTTGTGAGCTCCAGGGAGTCGACTTGGATCCATCTGAACAGCATCTTGCCAGGTCCAAGTAGTGCCGGACAGTTCCACAGAGCCTGGAGAGTGAAGTGAAACAACCAGCTACATCAGGATGTGGCCAGCGCCCTAGTTTTCTCAGATTTCCCAAAGATGATCAACGCCCCCCCAGGTCATCAGGAAGCAGTCTCGAGAACACAGTGCCCTCATCCCCGCCTCACCTGCTACCCTGTTCTAACTCCTCACCTTTTTATAATAAACAAAAGGGAGGAATATTAGCATTTAGGCATCTTTATTGGCCTGCCCTTAGGGTCATGACAGGATATATCCTCAGCTGCAGCCACTAAGAGCACCCCTTGTGCACATTCGCTACATTTCCTTATAAAAGGCGGGCCTTGCCCACCTCCTGTCTCTTTCTCTCTCTCCTTCCCTCTCCCCATCTCTTGGTTATTTGAGACAGGGTTTCTCTGTGTAGCCTTAGCTGTTCTGGAACTTGATCTACAGACCAGGGTGGCCTAGAACTCAGAGACTCACCTGCCTCTGCCTCCCTCATGCTAGGACAAGGTAAGACAGCCCTTCAGAAAACCCTGCTTCACAGATGAGTCTGTCAGATGTGCTAGGCCTGTAGGCTGAAGATGGATGCCCCAGTATTGCAGAGGAACCTTGGGTGACTATACAGGCAGCCAGCTGTTTCTGTCATTTCTCACATTTTTTGGGAGTTGCTTGTTTGCACTTCCTGCTTACTCAGTTAATATTATTTCCTCAGGTCTAGAAGATGGAGTTGAAGAATTTATAGTTATAGTTTTCCATGATACCAGATTCAGAAAAGAAATTCACTAAAGAGGTGTAAAGTGTATAAGTTTGAGAGACATAAAATATAGTTTTGGTAATGTAAGTTAGAATAGAAAGTGAATTAGGAACAATCTCTTGGACTCACCAAGATAGGATAAATATTGGAGTATTTTCTTTGAATTTGTCAAATATTTACAGACTAGACATTGTTGATATATTTATTGCCTGTACACATTATGTAGTTATTATACTTATTGTATATAGTTTTTCTTATGTTAGTTATAACCTTTTTAAACTTTTAGACAAAAAAGGGGGAATGTGGTGATATTTTGTTTGTGCTCTAACAAATAAATCTTGCCTGGAGATCAGAGTGTACAGCTGGCCACTAGAGGCCAGGCCACACCTTTCTTCCCAGCACTTGGGAGGAGGGAACAAGAAGTGATATGGCTGGGTGGAGAGAGGGAGTGATGAGCTCCGCCCTTTTGGTCTGAGGATTCCTAGAGTAAGAAGTCTCTCTAGTGGCTGCTGCTGTACTTCTCTGAGCTTTCAGCTTTCACCCTGATATCTGACTCTGGGTTTTTGTTATTAAGATTAATTAGAATTCATTCTACACATGCATGTAACATGAACTGTTAAACAGTCTTATTAATTAAAAAATTCAAAGCCAGATATTGGGGTGAAAGCTGAAAGATCAGAGGAAACAAGTCACAGCCACAAGTACTTACTGCTAGAAAATCCTAAGAGAGAGCTACTTCCTGTATACTCACGCCTTACATACCTTTCTGTGTCCTGCCATTTTACTTCCTTTCTCTGCCCAGCTACATCACTTCCTCTTTCTGCCCAGCTCTATCACTTTCTGTCTGTCTGTACAGACCTCCAGACCTCTATGGTTAACTAGCTCTGGGATTAAAGGCATGTGCCACCATGCCTGGCTCTGTTCCCAGTGTGGCCTTGAACTCACAGAGATCTTGATGGATCTCTGCCTCCAGAATGCTAGGATTAAAGGTGTGCACTACCACTGCCTGACCTCCATGTTTAATATAGTGGCGGGTTTTTTCCTCTGATCCCTAGGCAAACTTTATTTGTTAGAGCACAAATAAAATATCACCACACATGCACACAGATGTGTACATACTCACATGCACACATGTGCACACACATGCATGAACACATACACTTGCACACATACTAGCATGCACACACACACACACACACACACACACACACACGCACATGCACATGTACATACAAAGTAACACAATCTTTAATGATATTTAGGTTTATTGTCTACCTGCAATCATGTCTGTGCATTATGTGCATGTATTGCCTGAGATGGCCAGAGGAGGGTATCAGATCTCTTGGGATTGGAATTACAGATGGTTTTGAACAACTATGTGGGCACTGGGAATTGAATTTAGGTCCTTTGGAAGACTGATCAGTGCTCTTAACCAGTGAGTCATCTCTCCAGACTCATAAAATTAAAAAAAAGATACAATAATTGTAAGTATTTGTGTACTAAATATTGGAGCCTATAATTTCATAAAATAAACAGTAAATGGACAAAAGGCCACAAACATCATGACACAATAATAGTGGGGTCTTTGGTACCCATTCATATTTAGATAGAACTTTCAAACTAAAATTAACCAACACAATTTCAAAGCTAAAATATAGCATGGATCAGTTGAACTTAATATTTATATACAGAATACTCCATCCAACAGACTTCCCTTTCTCCAAAATTGATCACATAATAGACTACAAATGAAGCATTAACAAATATAAAACTATCACAGTAATTTCTTGTATCCTATCAGACCACAGTGTAATAAAAGTAGAACACAACAACAAGAAAAACTACAGAAAGACTGAACAATTAATCCATCTTTTTAAATAAATGTGAGTTATTCAAGAAGTCAGAGGAGAAATTAAAAAAGAAAATTACTGAGTCTAATGTATGGATACAATGAGAGCAACATCAGAATCTCTGGGATGCAGTCAAAGCAGTCCTAAGAGGAAAATTTATAGCTGTAAGTGCTCATGTTAAAAAAGTCTCAAATACCCTAATAATGTGCCACAAAGCTCTAAAAAACAACAAACCTTGTAGAGATAAATAATACAAATTAGAGAGGAAATTATTAAGAGAGAGACTGAAAACAACCCACAAAGTCAACCAAAGAATCGATTCTTTGAAAAACTTAACAAGGTTGACAAGCCCCAGGCAAAATGACATAAAGAAGACTCAAGTTAATAAAATTGGAGATGTAGAGTATGTTATGACTCTAGTGAAATCTAAAACATGATTAGAGAAAAACCCGTCTATCTCATTAGCATGAAAATTTGCTTTGATCTATAATCAATGGTAACTTATATGCATACTGCAGAATTTATTTATTATCCTTTCATCATTTGCTCTGTGCTCTTTTCTTATGTGCTGGGGATCAAGCCCAAAGGGTTGCACTGTTAGGCACGTTCTCTACCACAAGTGCTTTAACCCTTCGTTAGACACTTTATAAAAGTCATTGAAGGTATTGCGTTTTATCAGATTCCTTTTCTGCATCAACTGAAATGATTGTGTGAATTTTCTTTCCTTTCTCCTAGTGTGATATATGACATTGATAAATTTTTGTGTCAAGCCATATTCCTGAAAGAAGTCCCATTAATTTTATTAATACTTATTTTATCTTATTTTCAGCTTACTTATTATTGGTGTGTGTATGTGTGTGTGTGCACATGCATGTGTCATGGTGTGCATGTGGAGATCAGAGAGCAACTTGCAACAGTCTTTCTAACATGTGGAACCTGGAGATTAAACTCAGGTCATCAGTCTTACATTCAGTTTATAATATTTTGTTGAAGATTTTCATGTTTGTATTTTAAAGGGATATATACATACACATTTGTGGGGTTTTTTTTTTTGAGACAGGGTCTCATGTATCCCAGGCTGGCCTTGAACTAGTTATGTAGCTGAGGATGACTTTGAACTATTGATCCTCTTCCCTTTTTCACCATGCTGGGATTATAGGTATGCACAGTGCTGGGAACTGAACGCAGAGTTTCTTGTGTACAAACAAATGCTCTACCAATTGAGGTATATACCCAGCCCCGTGTAAGGGAGCAAATAGCTGAACAACATGTCTCCATAGTCCAATAACCTCTCAATAAAGGAATAAGAAATAATTGAATCTGCCTGCTAGGACCAAGCCTTTAAGACAAGAGCCTTTTGTAGGACACAGTGTATACAAAGGATAACATTTTGTTTTCTCAATTTTTCTACACACTCCTGTGGAGAGAACCGTGTATGGAACAAAGCACTGAAGGACAGTGTAGATCAGTCTAGCATCCTGGAAATTCAGTTCTCTGGCCAGAGACAAAGTGTATCTTCTGTGGCTCACAACACAATGCCCAGACTGGGTAAATTACAAAGAAAAGAGTGTTGATTTGTGCCAGAGGCATAAACAGCAGATGACAACTGATATTCATAAGGTCAACCCATCAGATGAATGATTCTCTGATGCAGGAACCTCATCAAGCAAGGCTTATGAAGCCATAGGCTACTATGAATGCTGTTTGCTTCTGTCTGTGATTTTCTAGTGTGCTGCCATAATTCTTCCTTAAACAGCTGTGGGATTCTTCCCACAGCCCATTGGTGGTGTGTTTTCCGCTTGTTGGGCATAATTATATCTGTGCATGGTCAAGATGATTTTACCTTAAGGTATATAATTTTGATGAATAGAAATAATACTAGGATATTTTCATAGCTCAGACTGATATAGAAAAATAACAATATTCTCAGCTGTAATGACAGCTTTTTACACAATTAGTTGATTTAAGACCTCAGAGCAAATTCAAAGTTGACTAGTTGCCCCTGCAAATGAATGCACAAGGACAGATTCCCAGATGTCTGGTTGTTGAACCAAGGTCAGGCATGAAGCAACTTTAGTGCCAGTTCTTTGCTTGCAAAACTCTGGCTGGTAACATTAAAGACATAATTCCCTGTATAAATTCTCTCAGCAACTGACTCTCTGCAAAAACTCTAATCTCATTTTTATGATACAAGACTCAAGGTTCAGCCAACAAACTGTTTATGTTTAGGTCCTGGGACGCTTTTAAGGTCACTGTTCCTTGATAAAGTGCACAGCACTGTACCTACCACTACATACCTCTCGCCTGCTCACCAGGGAGCTTGGCTGAGAGCCAAGTGTTGCCATGGTTACTCACTTCCAGCCTTGCTGGCTGCCCAGTCAGAGCAACATTCCAAGTCCAAGAAAAACCATGTGATTTCACATATGTTATCATGTAATCTTCTTATTTTTTACTCAGGAAATGTAATGTGACCCTCAAAATGTAACTCATGTATTGTCCAGAGCTTTCGGTCAGCAATATATGTAACTGCAAAGACAAGAAGAGAGAGGGTTTTTTTTTTGGGGGGGGGGGTGAAAAAAATATAAGAGCACAAATCCATTTTTATTTATTAATTTTTTATTAGTTTAGATCCTGGAAGGGTATAGCATCACTTTAGAAGTCCTGTTCCAAGCAGGCCCCCACAGGTGCCAAGATGGTGGAAAGATAGTTTGGAAATTTTGCACCCAGGATATGCAAAAAAATTCACTATGTCAGCAAGAACTAAACTTTTTCTATCTGAGGGGTAGGAAAGGAGTACATGTGTTCTGATGGTAACTTTCTTTATTACTGCATCTTGAAATTCCTTCCAAAAGAATCTCTCCACAGGTATCTTTCCACAAGTGGAAAACACACCGCCAATGGGCTGTGGGAAGAATCCCACAGCTGTTTTAAGGAAGAATTATGGCAGCACACTAGAAAATCACAGACAGAAGCAAACAGCATTCATAGTAGCCTATGGCCTCATAAGCCTTGCTTGGTGAGGTTCCTCCATCAGAGAATCATTCATCTAGTGGGTTGATCTTAACAGTTGTCATCTGCCGTGTATTCTTATGGCCTCTGGCAGATTTGGTTCATGTTTCTGGTCCAACAATGAAGAACCTTAGTGGTGGTCTTTTTGCTGGCAGAAACTTGAGGTGGTACAGGTTGTCTTGTGGCCAGAGAGAGGGCAGTGGAGACGCCACATGAGTCTCAGAGCAGATAAACCATACTCAAACCACAGTGTTCTCGCTCAGATTTTAGGTTCCCATGACCCATCTATCAGTGTAGCTGCCACCAACCAAGAACTTCCCAACAGATGAGACAAGAAAAATAAAGACTGGAAAGACTGGAAAAATAAAACAAAGATGCGTGTGGCCTTGTCTTGTTTGTTCTGGATATTAAGAGGCCTTTTTGTAGTTCACTCAATTTAAATAAATCTTTGACAGGTTGATTAATTGGTAAGAGCAAGGCTGTATTCAGAGCTGTTAACAGAGAACTGAGAATTGAGCCCAGTGGTAAGTCCTCTTGAATAGGTACCATGATGGCCCAACCAAGCTGCCTTGGGGAGAGCAGTAGAGAGAGCAGGGGAAGGGCTGCTTCTCCATATGCTCCACCTGTAGGATCAGGAGAATGCTGTGGTCCAAGGCAGTGCCAGGAAAGGACTTGCATAACCTTCCCTCCCCCACATGCCAGAGCCACACAGAACACTAGGGCTGCAGAGATGGAAAGTGCCCATTCACTGCTGCCCCTCCTCACATATTACCAGAGCAGAGCCTGGCAGGCCAGACGGTCTGAGGATGTCCCCTTTCCACTCAGCTCAGCTGTGCCAGCATTCACTCCATAATTAGTTAATTAATTAATTAATTTCCTATTACTTAATCTCCGTTTTGAGGTATGCCTCATAATGGCTTTGCTATTGTTTGTATAGTGCTTAGCGAGGTTTTAGGACTGTGTTTGTTTCCCCAGCCAGTCTAATCAAGGCTTTCTTGATTATACTGTTCATCTATATTGCATGTACTTTCCCTTCTTGTTCTCATGATTAGACAGAGTGCCAAAAGCAAGTGATTGTTGAGAGCTCAGACTTAAAATGGGATGTCTAGATCACCCTCCTCCTCAAGGCTCAGGGGACATCATGGAAAGGGGGGCAGAAGGAAAGTAAAAACCAAGGCTTGAGAAGAAGTGCTGTTCACTAACAAACTCACAGCAGCTATGATTGCCTACACAAGATCAAGCCTGTCGCCGTTTCAGCATGAATAGAGGGGCTCATGAGGTCCCACCCCTAGCTGAGGAAATATTGGCAGTAAATTGTGCTGAGAGGGGAGTCACTTTTTTTTTTCAGAAATGCACTCACTGGTAAGTTGCCCGTGATCGAGTAAATAATCCCACATTACGTTCATGCAGGCAAGCCTGATTAAACTCCGTGGGTTTAAAACAAAAACAAAAAAAACAAACAAAACGTGAAAGCAAGATGGAGACAAGGAATGCTTCAGAAGGATTAGGAGGGCATATGAGAAGGAAATAAGGTAAGAATATGATTAAAATACGTTATCTGTATGTAAGAAATTGTCAAAGAATAACATGAGTTCTGCCTGGGCTGATGGCTAGTCAGGTCTATATTTGTCTGTTAGATGTTTAAATTACAATGTTCACTACTTTCCAAGCATAAATTGAAGGGAATCACAATATTTGGAGGGATAAAAACTCTTTCTGTAGTAGTTACAAGGAAAATTGCAAGGTTTGATCAGATGGGATACTCACATGTGGCTACATCAATGATTCGGTGGTCTAATCAAGTAGACATCTGTGTAGGGCTCATGTTAAGTGATTAGGTTGGCATCTCAGTATTTTGCTGAAGAATGAATTTCATAGTGTGAGTTGTTTCTTATTGAGATTGGCTATGTAGAATGTTGTGAGTCATGGTATGGGTCTGCTATAAAGTATGGAATTTTCTGTGGCAATATCTTGGTGCCCTAAGAAAGACTGAACTAGTCTGTAATGGTCAATTTCTGATGACATGCAGTTCCTGCTCAGAAATAACAATGGCCTTGTTCCTACTCTACCCAACAACAGCATCTTTGTTCTGAGGCTACAATAGCTCAATACAGCCATCATCCTAGAATGGTAACAAAATGTTTAGTGTAGCTTCTTATATGCTATAAAAAGGAATAATATATATTTGAGGCTATCAACAAGTATGACCTATTATAAACTAGATATATAGCAGATAATTCACAACAACTTCTTCTCCTCCGTCTCCTTCTCCTCTTCCTCCTCCTTCTTCTTCTTCGTCTTCTTCTTTTCTTTTTTCTCTTTCTCCTCCTCCTCCTTCTCCCTCTCTTCCTCCTTCTCTTCCCCTTCCTTCTCTTCCTCCTTTGATAGACTCTCTCTATGTAGCCTTAGCTGGCCTGATACTTGTTATGATGTAGACCCAGCTGGCCTGGAACTGAAAGAGACCTGCTTACCTCTGCCTCTCAAGTGTTGGGATTAAACACATGTGCCACTATGCCTGGCACTCTTCTTGGGTCTTAAATATAAACTATGGCTGCTAGAGTTTTAAAATTCACTTGATAATTTCCATATACAATCTTTAAAAACTATAAAATACAAAATATGGGACTTGGGATGTATATAGCTCAGTCAATAGTGTTTGCTTAGCAGGCAAAAACTGTTAAATCAACAGCGCTGCATGAACCCAGTGCATGCTGACACACCTCCCTGTCTTCCTGGCACTTGAGAGGTGAAGGCAAGAAGATAAGAAGCTTAAGGCCAAGGTGACATAGCTAGACCCTGTCTCAAATATATATGAGAGGTGGCTTTGTGGCCGGAGCATATCCAGCTCTTGCCATGAGCTTGAGCACTCACAACAGATAGCTCATAATCTCTTGTAACTCCAGTTCCAGGGAATCCAATGCTTGTACAGCTCCACACGCACATGCACTCACATGTGCACACATACACATGATCAATGTAAAATAAATATTTAATATGTAGAATATATTCTGATAGTGTTGCTTATTATAAAAATGATTTTGTTTTAAATTAGAGACTTTTTTGCTTTTTTTTTTTTTTTTCAAGACAGGTTTTCTCTGTGTACCCCTGGCTGTCCTGCAACTCTCTCTGTAGACTAGGGCTGCCTCTGCCTCCCAAGTGCTGGGATTAAAGGCTTGTGCTACCATTGAAAGGCTTGGAGATTTCTTTAAAAAGTGTTTGAAGATGTAAACTAGATAAGAAATGAGGTTGATGAGACAGGCCAGTGGGTGAAGTGATTATGTACAAGCATGAGGACCTGAATTTGGTTCCATAGCTCTCACATAAAAAAGCCAGGCTTGTGTTTAGATTTCCAGTGCCTCACTTGGGAGGTGAGAACATGAGGCTTCCTAGAAGGTCGGTGGCTACTCAGTCTAGCTAAACTGGTGAACTGTTGGTTCATCAAGAGACCATATCTCAAAAAATAAGCTGGAGCTAGCACAGTCATGCACGCCTTTAATCCTAGCATTCTGGAAGCAGAGGCAAGCAGATCTCAATGAATTCTAGGCCAGCCTGGTCCATACAGTAAGTTCCAGGTCAGCTGGAGCTACACAGTGAGGCCCTGTCTCAAAACAAAACAAAAAGGTGGCAAGCAATTAAGAGAGATGTTCAGTATTGATGCATGGACATGTGCACCCACACACCTATAGACAGACACACAAGAAATAAAAAGCCTGAAAAGAAATCAATAGGTAATGGAAAATATAAAATGTTCTAAATATATTAATATATTTGATAAAAATTATTTTTAAAAATTTTATATAAATTTATCATTATTATTACCATCATCGTGTATATAATGTCTGTGTGCAGGTGTCTATGTGCATCAGCATGTGTGGAGAGATCACAAGATAACTTTATAGGAACAGTTCTCTTCTTCCACCTTTATGTGGGTTCCAGGGATCACACTAAGGCCATCAGGCCTGAGCAGCAATCCCTTTATCCAGTCTACCATCTCACCAGCCCCCATATAAAATTATTTACATGATACAATAAGATCATAAAAAAAGATAGGGCAGGGGGCTGGAGAGATGGCTCATTGCTTAAGAGCACCTGTTGATCTTGCAGAGGCCCCAGGTTTGGTTCCCAGAACCCACATGGCAGTTCATAACCATCAGTCAGTCACTCTGGTTCTCGGTGATCTGATGCCAAAAAATAATAATAAACCCTTCAAAAAATGGCTGTAGATTGAACTGGTGACAGTAACTTTTCTCAGTTGAAAAGCTTGCCTTTAAGGATTTCAATAGCAGAGGCGAACGTGAATGTTATTAACAGTGTTAATGGTGAGGAAAGGCGAAGGAACAAGCTGGTCACTCTCTAGTCTTCTCCAGGTAGCTCGAAAGAAGAAGCCATTTTGGGTGAGTGTCCCTGGCTCCCAGAACAGGACCTATCAGCCATCAATAAAGCTGGACCAAGTCAGTGTGCATTATGCAAGACAGAGAGACCAGAGGAGGGTTTGCCCAAAACATTCTCAGAGAGGGAGGGTGTCAGGAGCATACTGAGATGTGGAGCAGGTTTTCTGGGATATCTAGTTACTATGTTTCATGAATCATTTTTACTTAATTAAGTCTATAGTTTTGTCCTATCTTAACTTCTTTAGATTTGTTTACTTTATGTGTCTGCATATTTTGCCTGCATATGTGTATGTACCTTGTGCGGGCCTAGTGCCAGCAGAGGTCAGAAAGTCAACCGTCGTGTTTGCAGCCTGAGGGCAGCGTTTTGGCTCTGTGCTCTCCTCTCCCCATTGGGGCGAGCGGCACCAGCGGCACCAGCATGCCACGCGCAGACCAAGAAACTGGTGACAGGGTGAGGAGGGACCAGTGGTGGCCCAAACCTCCTGGTGGCCCCAGGACTGGCTCTACACAGCGACGCTATGCTCCTTCATTTGCTTTGGCAGAGCTCCCAGACCTCGTGATGCCCTCGGGCTGCAAACATGGTCGAACCTGGGGTACTAGCACCGAGGGTGGTGTACAGCAGCCTGGAGCTCTTAAGAGTCCTGCCTCCAGACATGGTGCCCAACTGCATGATCACCCTGACTTTGAGCAACAAGAAGATACCCGAGATGAAGAATGGCTCATTTTCTGGGTTAAGTCTCCCCAGAGACTTCGAAGATCCGTGCTGCCACTGGAATCCACATTGATGTTTGTGATCTGTGCTGCCAACCAGCTGCTGCGGGCAGGGAGACATCCTTTGCAGTGGTATCAATGACTGCAAAACTCATAACGAGAATGAGAGACACTGAAGGCTTCTGTGTTAACCTCCCTGCCCCCCAAAAAGAAGCAGTCCAGACATGAAGCTAATGAAGAGGGTCCCTCTAAACTGTGATAAGCCCGGCGGCGGTGGCGCACGCTTTTAATCCCAGCACTCGGGAGACAGAGCCAGGGGATCTCTGTGAGTTTGAGGCCAGCCTGGTCTACAGTGTGAGATCCAGGACAAGCACCAAAACTACACAGAGAAACCCTGTCTCGGAAAACCAAACCAAACCAAACCAAACCAAACCAAAAAAACAGTGGTAAAGACGCTCAGGTGTAGCTGTTCACATTTGATGGCTTCTGGAGGGGGCAGGGTGGGGAAGAACTCAGTTATTTTTAAGGGGCTGGCCACTGGGAGTTTGACCACGTTCCAGTGAACATATGGTGGGTTTTTGGGACGTAGGTGGGCACAAGGGTGGAAGGGTGTACCCGGGAGGAATGGGAAGCAAGTGTGATTGGGGTGCATGGCATGGCGTTCCCAAATAATAAAGACATTATGTTGGGGGAAAATTAATATTCCTCAGACAACAACAACAACCCCCAAACATGTACATATTGCTCTGATCCGCACAGTGGTTCAAACAGAACATATTAAGCTCAGTCCGGTGCACAAAATGTCTTTCCAGGAAAAACTAGCTCTAAGATACACCCTGATGCCAAAATTAAGGTGACAATAAAACATATTTAGCTGGGCCAGGGATTGTTGCTCTGTGGTAGAGTGCTGGCCTAGTGTGCATGAAGTCCTAAATTCAATCTCTAATACCACATCAACTGGGCATGACTATGCATGCCTGTAATTCCAGCTCTTGGGATCAGGAGTTCAAGGTCAACTCCCGCTACACATCAAGTCAAGGCTAGCCTGGGATGCACAAATCTTGTCTCCAATACAAAACAAACAAATAGGCAGGCAAACAATGCATAATCACCTAGGACTTAACTTCCACACACTAGGTGATTAGAAATATAAAAATTAGAAGTCAGGGTCCCTTTAGGATTGGTCCAACCTAGTTTGGAAAGGTCCTTATTTAATTTTTCTAACTACAAAAGCATCTCTCTTAGGTAAGATATGACTCCTTTTATTAATCAACAATAATAATTTACAAGAGTAAAGAGGGCACAAGAACCAAGAGTCAAATGAGCCTCCAGATACCGGCTCTGTTACCTGGAACCAGGACACATGGTGTTATGAATTATTGTGCAGGGGGACGCCAAGGGTATCCTGCACATGCAGGGAAACATGCTGGGCAGATGCAGTGGTGGGCTGGGCAGATGCATGCCATGCAGGCATGGTGGTAGCAGCAGTGGCCAGTAATTCACAACCCAGACACTGCATCCATGTGGAGAGTTTATTATAATAGAGAGATGAAGAGAAAGATAGGAAAGAGAGAGAAAGAGAGAGAAGAAGAGAGAGCGAGGTCGAGGGTGGGCACATTGTGGGAGGAAAAGCAGAAGCGAGAGAGAGGAAAGGGAGAAGATTTTCCTTAGAATAAGGTTTTTATGTCAGGATGCAGGGTGGCACCAAGGGGTGGGATTTCAAGGGGCGGATCAGAATATTAACATTTCTCTCTTTTGATTATTATAAAAAGAGGTGAGTTATGGGAGCAAGTGGGGGGAACAAGGATACTGAATTCTTGAGGCTACTTCAAGCTGACTAGGGGTGAAGTGGGGAGGGGGAAACTGGGAGTCATGAATGGCAGAAGATCTCAGAAACATTCCTTGAGGGAGCTGAGAAGGCAGGCTGCAGCAGTGGTGTTCCAGGAGCTTGGTGGGAAATGGCACGCCAAATCAGGAGTGCAGAAGCCATGGCATCTGCTGTTTCTCTGGAGGTCAGGTGGGAACAGTGAATCTGCAAAATATGCTCGAAAAATAGGTGGGGTCAGAAATGGGCTCTGGCGATTGTTAGTTTTCATCAGATCAGATTTCTTGATGCAAGAGCAAAATTTTTTCCAGGAGCCTGTAGGTATCTGAAAGACAGCTGGAATGGATTTACACCATGGCAAAAGGGTTAAAAATCCATTTAAGGACTCTTAAGAACACTTTGAAGTCAATGTTCTATCAGTTTATCAAAGATGCATTTATCAGTATTAAAACTTTGAACCTCTGGAGTTATATCTGAAGTCTGTGAATGAGGCATACCTGTCTGTAATTGGAGAGCATATACATATCTAATCTTGGGACTGGGGCTGTTAAACTGATACCCTAGCCATCAAACATTGTCAGATCTGAGAAGGATAAATTTAAGAAGTGAGAGAGCTTTCCAGCTACCTAGGCAGCAATCCCTAGTCTTTCTATGGTCACAGGGGGTGGGCAGAAGCCCCAAAAGCAGCACTTGTTCAGCTGATAGGCCCAGAAGATCTGACAGATTTTTTTTCTGTGGAGTAGAAATTTGGAGAGACTGATCCACCTTGACTTTGCAGTATGGGGCAATTGGTCCTCTGTTGTTCCACTTATTCACAGTCTGGACAGGATCTCAGCTTTTTGCTGCATGGCCAACTTTGCTATAAGCTTCCAGGTGGAAGTTCTTCTGTGGCCATCTATCTTCTTGGAGGAGATACAAGATGCTGTCAGGAGCTGACATGTATCTTTACTATAAAAAGGCTTTTATATTAAATGCCATATTCTCAGATCTCTACAGGTGTTTGAGAACTGGGGGAACAAAATCTGTTAGATGTATTTATAACTTTGAGAACATATATATGACTTAAATCTGAATATATAGGTTTCTCAGTAAGTTACAGCTTAATGAAGTTAGCAAGAACAGGGAGGTTCACATTCTTAAGCCTGAATAGACCTTGAGCAAGGAGAGACATTCTTTAAGCTGTTGACAGTTATATCTGAATCTATTACCATTTTTAAGGCCCTGTAGCTGTAGTTCTGATCTTTGAGTACAGCCAGATTATAATCCTGAATGACTTAAATAGAAATAATTATTATTTTTTTTTTTGTTTTTGTTTTTCGAGACAGGGTTTCTCTGTGTAGCTTTGCGCCTTTCCTGGAACTCACTTGGTAGTCCAGGCTGGCCTCGAACTCACAGAGATCCGCCTGGCTCTGCCTCCCGAGTGCTGGGATTAAAGGCGTGCGCCACCACCGCCCGGCGAAATAATTATTTTTAAGATATCTCCTGAGAAGGCAAAGAAGAGTGACAGGGGAAAGATCCCAAGGCTGAATGAGAACAAGAGAAAAGGGGCTTGTGAGCCTGGGTGCAGCCCAACTCTGAGAAAAGGACCCTCTGAGACAAGGAAAGGGCCCTCTTGGTGGATCAGAAACTCCATCCTGAGTGATTTATATAGAAATAATTATTTCTTAAGGTTATACAATACCTCCCTGGTTCTGCATAAAGAAGATCAAGGTTCTTATTGCAAAACAATTTTTAATTAATAAATATCAATGGACATTAGATAGCCAACTGGTCCTCTATGCCAGGGGCTTTCCTTTTGACAGCATTTCAGCCTATTCTGGACAGGGAACATGAGGTGATTGTATTCTTTTCTGGAACTGCTGGCAGTTGGGGTGTTGTTGTCAGGGCCCCCAAAATGATAAAAAGCTAGTCAAAGGCTGAAAAGCCAGTCAAAGGCTGGGCAATGGGGCATTTGTCAGAAGCATGTGGTTATCTGCCCTGGCTGTAGAGGCAGGGAACAATTACGTTTGGCTGGATTGTTTCACATCCCATAGACAAGAGTCTCTGCTGGCATCCGTGGCAGGGAAAGTGCTGCAGGTTGTGGTCCACAACTTCTGCTTTGATGTTTCTGCCACCCTGCTGGAATATAGACTAGAAACGGGAGTTAAAATTTATGAATTTATTTGAAGCCTTTTGGCCCATGGTCCCAAGACCAGGAGAGAGAGAAAAAAACATACCATCCTTAGGAATAGACAAGTGAGGAAAAAATAAAAGTTTTAGATAAATTAGTATTATCAATCCAGTACTGAAATCCAAATCCTGGAAAAGCAGGTAATGAGTAGCCAAAGAAAATTTAAAATCCTGAGCTTGTGACCCAAGTGTATCTGAATTGTATTAATGTTAATTTCTGAAAATTTAAAATCTCAATATGATACCGCCTGCATGTGGTTCAGCTGATGCCCTGGAGGGGAGTGCATACCTCTCCAGGCCCCACACACACAAGCAGCCACTGTGGAATGAACAGCAGGTTGAGACTAGACCTCTGCCCCACCCAGATGGCTTGAGCCTGAGAGAGGCAGCTGGGGAACACCAGGCCAATGTCAGTGGACTTTTCCTTGGCCCATAAAACAATGGTGAAATAAACCATGATAGGAGGTGATTCCATAACCTCCCTCCATACCTACCATCTGAGAGCCAAGTGCCCTGCCCATGCTGCCCTTAGTAAAGATGGCAGTGAGGTCATATGATCTGCCTGTTTTGAACATAGCCAAGATGGCGGCTAGACCTTGTGATTGCCCTTATTTAAGATGGCAGCTTGGAAACATGGTTGCCCTTATTTAAGATGGTGCCACCTGATCATATAATTGCCCCTATCAAATATGATGCCTGACCACATGTTCATGTGTTTTTTTTTAATTGAGCAGATAAGGAACAGATAAATTGAAGCATTTAAAAGTCAGAAAGAAATATAGATGGCCATATCAACCATACATTTCCATTTGTACACAGGAAATAGACTTTGTGAAAGAAAGATGGAGAAGTGTCAGTGCAGCCAGGTGGGAGAGAAGGACCCCCGCCCCCCAGGTTGCAGCATGGTGCGAGCAGCCACAGGGGAATGAACCCAAGCCATGGGCCGTGGCAGTGGTGGGGGCAGGGGCCATAGGCACATTTTTCCACAATGAGGTATAAGGCCCAGCAGACTGGCCTCAGCGTCCCAGAGAGTCAGCAACGGCCAACGATAATGGCGCAAGACAGCCAATGGACCGTCATCACAAAGGCTACGGGCTGTGAGGCGGGCAGGAGGAAGCAGTGAGATTGCCTGGCAATATTGGGCACCAATGTTATGAATTATTGAGTGGGGGGACCCCCGGGGGTATCCTGCATGTGCAGGGAAACATGGTGGGCAGATGCAGCAGCAGGCTGGGCAGATGCATGCCATGCAGGCCTGGAGGTGGCGGTGGTGGCAAGTAATTCACAACCCAGACACTGCATCCACATGGAGAGTTTATTATAATAGAGAGGTGAAGAGAAAGATAGGAAAGAGGGAGACAGAGAGAAAGAGAGAGAAGGGAAGAGAGAGAGAGAGAGAGAGGGTGCACACCTTGTAGGAGGAAAGGGGAAGAAAGACAGGAAGGGGCGGAGCTTTTCCTTAGAATGAGGCTTTCACCTCAGGACGCACGGTGGTGCCAAGGGGTGGGATTTCAAGGGGTGGATCAGAATATTAACACATGGTAAAGCAAGAAGTCAAATAATAAAGAAACACAAACATTAAATGAATCTTTTTGCCATTGTCTTAGTTAGTCTATTTGCTTATATAGCTTTAATGGTACAAAAGTGTAGGTTCTTTTACATGAATCACATTCAATGCAATTGTAGTGTAAGATATGACAGCAATTATCCCTTTT
Source organism: Peromyscus eremicus (assembly GCF_949786415.1). NCBI lineage: Eukaryota > Metazoa > Chordata > Mammalia > Rodentia > Cricetidae > Peromyscus > Peromyscus eremicus. Next base: position 77,544,440 of record NC_081428.1, on the reverse strand, counting down.
CTCTTATTTTTTTCAGTCGGTCTGCTTATTTATCTTTTTAACCTGGATTCTCTGGGACATTAGACCCTAGGGAATATTTTAGGTCACATAAATTATAAATGTAAAAGGTTACTGATTTTATTCATGATTTATGTCATATTTAGATGTTTCTTAAAATGTTTTGGCAGAGCAATATATAAGACCTTAAAAAGACATCATTAGATTGCCCCAGGCCATCCTGAGACCTATCCTATTCTAGTGTCAGGAGATTTCCACTTCTTTAACTGGAAAGATGTAGCAACCTCATCTGGAAGGAAGCAGACTCAGAATACAAACTCTGCATCTGACCTTCTAAAGAGTGGCAGTTTACATGAGCACCAACTCTTCCTGGTCCCTCTACCTCTCTTTGTGACTTTCCATACCCAAGATCCCTCCCAACCAGGGTCCCTTTGGCCTGCCCATGTGGTGCAGAGACACAGGATACCTGCGCTCCCTTTCATGGCACCAGGAGCTGCCATCTCCCCTCAGCCCCTCTCCTTTCTTTGAGTTCTCAACCTTCTCCCCACAAGGGCTCTCCAGCCAGTACCTACAGCTGTAGCACCCGGACCCTTCCTTCAAGACTCATGGGGGCCCTGCCAGCTGCCTGACCGAGACCCTTCAGGCAGAGAAGAGTGAGGAGGAGCTGTCTCGGCATTTGTTAGCAGCTAAGGAAGGCGGTCACTTGTGGGAACCTGCATGCTAATGTGTGTTTAAATAGCATTTTCTCTAAAATCATTTTTAAAAACAGTTAAAAAAACCATTTATTTGTGTGTATGTGTGGGTATGTGTGTGTATGTGTGGGTGTGTGGGTGTGCATGTGTGGGTATGTGTGGGTACACACATGCCATGGCACATGTGTGGCGAGCAGAGGACAACTTGGGGTTGGTTCTCTTCTTTGGAGCCCAGGTTGTCAAGTTTGATGGAAAGAACTTTTCCCCACTGAATAACTTTGATGGCCCTATTTTCAGCCGAGTTTTCATGGTGTAAATAAGCATGTCTAGAACGGTCTTTGCCCATCATTTTCCTCTTTTACATATGGGAGCTAAGAATGTCCCCAAATGCGTTGACTAGCTTTTATTTTAAATTATGACCTTAAAATGCGTATGACTAAGAATATACTCCTTAACTGATTGTGCTTAGGGATTGGCCAGCCCATATATGAACGTTTAAGCTCGTGACTAAAGCCCTCCTGCTTCATTTATCCTGAGAGAGCATTGGTTTGGAGTGGCCTGCTGCAGTAATAGATCTTTCTCTCCTCTTCTATGTCTCGGCTGTGCCTGTTTGTCTTTGCACTCACCAGGATACAAACCCACTGTGTTCAGTTACAGTGGCATTTAAAACTCAGTAGCTTTGTCTAAGATGCCCAAGATCTGCCCATCTCACAGCTGCATTCCTTGGGAGAAACAGGTTATGAATGTGTGTGTGTGTGTGTGTGTGTGTGTGTGTACCAGTCAAGTGTGCTCTGACTCCATCTTCTCTAGAATATTCCTTTTGTAGGCTGTCTTCCAGGACACATGATGGCTCTTCAGGCTCTGTGTAGTTTTGCTCTTTTTTATTTTTATTTGTTTGAGTCAGGGTCTCACTATGTAATCATGGCTGTCCTGGAACTACTCTGTAGACCAGGCTGGCCTTGAACTCACAGAGATCTGCCGGCCTCTGCCTCCTGAGTGCTGGGATTAAAGGTGTGCATCACCACCGACTAGCTATCAGTTCGCTACTTAATGACAGAGGAGAGAGAAGGGAGAAGAAAGGATGGAGGAAAGGAGAGATAGACAGAGAATTGGTTCATACCCGCAGTCCAGTACTTGGGAGGTAGAGGCAGGAGGAATGTTGCAAGTTTAAGGTCTAAGAGTAAGACCCTATAATAACAAATCAAAATAAAAAGTAAAAAAAATGCCACAGAATCCCTTTTGTGTGATGTTTTGTTAGAGATAAGTACAAATGTTAGCATTTAGGCATCTGTACTGGCCTGCCCTTAGGGTCCTGACAGGATATATCCTCAGCTGCAGCCACGAAGAGCACCCCTGTGCACATTTGCTGTATTTCCTTATAAAAGGCGGGCCTTGCCCACCTCATCTTCCTCTTCCTTTACTCTCATCCCCAGGGACTAGTCTCTGCCTCTTCTCTCCCCTTCCCTCCCCTCAATAAACCTCCCTCGTGGGCCCTGTTGTATAGTTTGACTCCTTCGCACCACTTTTAAAATACAACAATGAAGGCAGAAATAATGTGTTCATTTTCCCTCTACTTTTAAAAAACACTAAAATCAAAACTTTTTTGTGGGCCTCTAAAGTATGATGGACACATCGGTCCTGTCTCAACGTGGGTGTGTCTGATGTTTTTCTCTTTCTTTTCTTTTTCGAGACAGGGTTTCTCCATGTAGCCCTGGGCTGGCCTCGAACTCAGAGATCTACCTGTCTCTGTCTCCTGAGTGCTGGGATTAAAGGCGTGCCCACCACAACTGGCTGTCTGATGTTTTCTTAAGATTTAACCTAGATGATTGCTGCAGAGACTGTTGTGGGGTATTCACCAGAGAAGACTGCTCAGACATGGGTTTGAGCCAATAGAAAGTCTGGCCAGTGACTACTGTGGGTGTTCAGGATCCTGAGCCTTTCTCAGGGTCAACTTTTAAGCATAAAAACCATGTTCTAGGTTGACATACTTCAGTTAACAAGAACTGTGAGCCAGAAACAGAACTATAGAAACTGAAAACCAAGGTTATTACACTTAGAGATTTTCCCAGAACTATGGACTTTGACGGATTAGGTCTTTGTTTTTGTTTTGGCAGGTGGTACTGTCTACATGCTGAGTTTTACAGCCTGAGTGGCATTTATATCATGAAGTTTGTTGTACTCAGGTCTGGGGGGGCCTACTAAGGTCTAGGACTCTGTTACAAGATGATGCTGGGGGGAGACACATCACAACCTATCAGAGGGACATGGTGACTACTTGGTCATTGTGATGACCTTGGTACCATGGTCAAGTTGGTTTTTCTACCACAAAACTCCTGTGGTGTCTCATACAGAGGTGTTTGATACTCTGCCAATGCTTGCATTATCTATTTTTGCCAGATAAAGTGCTCAAAGTGTTATGACATTACAAAATATATTTCATTATGGGTTCTGTGGATTAGGAATTCAGGTAGAATATATCAGGCTTGACTTCTGAGTCTCCTCATGATGTCTGGCCCTAACATGATTCAAAGTTTTAAAAATAATTTAAATGGCTGGTGGCTCTGTGTATTAGTCAGAGTTCTCTAGAGGAATATAACTGATAGACTGAACACACACACACACACACACACACACACACACACACACACACATGGAATTTATTAGAGTTGGGCCTCCTAGAGGTCCCACTAGTCCAGCAATTGCTATCTCCCCATGGAAATTTCAAGAATCCAATAATTGTTCAGTCCACAAGGCTGGATGTCTTAGCTGGTCTTCAGTGTATGTTGTGATCCCCAAGAAGTAGGAAAGGACTTGCCAGCCAGAGTGAGGGCAAACAGGCAAAAATCAAAGCTTCATTCTTCTATGTCCTTTATATAGGCCGCCACCAGAAGGTGTGGCCCAGATTTAAAGTAGATCTTCCCACACCAAAAGATCCAGATTAGGGTAGGTATTTCTACCTCAGATGATTCACACAAGAAAAATCCTTCACAGGCGTGCCCTGCTGCTTGGGTTTTAGTTAGTTCCAGATGACGTCAAGCTGACATCCAAGAACAGCCACCATATTCCAGATTCACCTCTAGGTTGGTACCCTAGGATGTGGGGGCTGAAAGACAGATGAGGAAGGATTGTTCCCTTTGGGACTTGGGAATTGCCACAGCTTGGTAGCTTCCAGAGAGAGAAGGAGTATGTCTTCTGGCCCTGGCCCTGGGAGTTACATGGTGTCTCTCCTGCCATGTTCTAAGGGCCACAGTTATTTCAGGGGAGAGAAACTAGCCTCACTTTTTGATGAGGGTGTGACAAGAGAGTGGAGGAAGAGGAATTCTGTTGGAGCTAATCTTTGAAATATACTTTATATTTTGCAATATCTTGTTCCTCATCAAACCTCTACCCTACCAGCATTAGCAGCCACGACTCCATCATGCCTGTTCTTCCTAGACTAAGTGAAGTTGACTAGATGGCTGCTTTTTCAGTTTGTTGCCCTTTCTATATTTATGAGTTGTTTTTGCACACAGAGAAGAGCTCCCATCCTCAACTGAACAATATGGACTCATAGATGTCTCTCTAAGTCAGTAGTTAGTAGTTGCTCACTCTTTTCTTTTCCTGAGACAGAATCTCATGCAGCCCTAAGTGGCCTTGAACTTATTATGTAGCCAAGGATGCCCTTGACTCATCTGACACTGGTGCTGGGATCAAACTCAGGGCACTGTAAATTCTAGCAAGAGTTTACTCACTGGACTACATCTATTACTCTCTCATTATTTTTTATTTTGATGCTCCAAAGGTCAGATAGACCACTGAAGGAAAGCTCTTTCAAGCTGGCTCCTATATCCTGATATCTATCTAAACTTACAAAGAGAGTTAACATACATATTTACACATGTAAATATGAGAGGTCACATACATTGTTAAGAGTTATATAGCTTATCTCTAGAGAATTTATAAATATATCCTTATATAGAATTTTTTATATATGTATTGTGTGGTTGTTTCCTCCAGGTTGGACATTACCATTGTCATGTAGGCTTTGCATCATTACAGGCTTATAAACAATGATGCCAAGCCACCCAGAATTTAAATCTCTGAAACTTTGAGCTTTTCCTTCTTTAAAACTGATTACTTAAGGACTTTTTTCTTTTTTCTTTTTTTTTTTTTTTTTTTTGGTCACAGTGATTGAAAGCTGACAATTGCATGCACACATACTCATAAAGAATTCAGCTTCATTTCTTGGGGGTTTTACTTAAGAGCTGTATTTGTTATTCTCTTCAGCAGTGAGAATCATCCCTTGTGTTAGCCTCAATATATTTGCTCAATTTTCCAATCACGCCAATTGCCTCCTCTGGCTTCCAGCCATGTTGTCATTTCTGAGGGAAGGCAGAGAAGGGAGGAGAAGGGTAAGGAGGCAGAGGACTGTGTGCGAATCTCCTGCAGCCCAGCCCCTGCCACATCTCCATTGCCTCATGTTGACTGCCCGATCTCTCTGTCAGGCACTTTTCAGCCCTTCTTTTCACCTAAGCCTTTTCCCCAGCCTGGCAGTTCTAGCAGTTCTTTCTGACACCCACGGCCAACCCTTCAGAGTCTGTGTAGCTCAGGCTTGCCTCAAGCTTGCTGCACAGCTAATGATATCCTTGAACTCCTGATTCCCTTGTGTCTAACTCCCATGTATAACCATGTTTGTCTATTCTTTTTATTTTTAATTATAAAGTATTTGCTGTGGGGCTGAGGAAATGGCACGTAAAGTGATTGCTGTGCAAGCATGAATACTTGAGTTATGATCTCCAGTGTCTACATGAAAGTCAGTTGTGGCAGCACACATTTGTAATCATAGACTGGAAGCAGAGACAGGTGAACACTGAAGCTCGTTAGCTAGCCAGCCTAGCTGGATCAATAGGCTCTAGGTTCTGTGAGAGACCCTACCTTAAAATGAGGTGGACAAGCACACACACACATGCATCCACATGCACATGTACATACACTACACACATGTGAGCACATACACTCACACAAGAGAAAAATATTTCATGTTCAGTGGGTGGTTTGAATAAGAATGCCCCTCCCCCCAGGCATGGTGGTGCTTGCCTTTGATCCCAGCACTTGGGAGGCAGAGGCAAGCCAGCCTAGGCTACCAAGTGAGTTCTAGGACAGCCAGGGCTACACAGAGAAACCCTGTCTTGAAAAAAAACAAAAACAAACAAAAAACAAAACAAAACAGGAATGGCCCCCACAGGCTCACATATTTGAATGCTCGGTCACCAGGGAGTGACACTGCTTGAAAGGATTAGAAAGATTAGGAGGTGTGGCCTTGTTGGAGGAAATGTGTCACTGAGGGTGGGCTTTGAAGTTTCAAAAGTGCATGTCAAGGTGGTGTGTCTCTCTCGGCCCTCAGATCAGGGTGTAGTTTTCAGCTCCAGTGCTATGTGTGCGGCCCTGACGACAGTGAACTAACCCTCTGAAACTGTAAGCAAGCCCCCAACTACATGTCTTCCTTTATGAGAGTTGATCATAGTGTCTTTTCACAGCAATAGAGCAGTGACTAAGACAATCAGTTTTACAAAATCCAATGATGCAACTTGTGTGAAGCATGGCATGAAAGTCCACATCATCTCATTCACACCAACACTAGGATGGAACTAGATTCTTACGTGTGATTTTCAGAACAAACATACGTGATAATACTTATTTCTTTACATGCTAACCTAAGAAATTAATGATGGTGTTGTGATGATAGGGGAGAGGCACTGGAGCTGTAGCTCAGGGTAAAGCTGGTATGTGCAAGGCCCCGTGTATAATCCCTAGTATTGGAAAAAAAACACATGCAAGTTCTTATCATTTTCAGTGTTGGAACAGGACAGTTTTGTGTGTTTTCATTGCTTCCTCTTGCCCAGCTCTGAGTGTAACACTCGTGTCATCTTTTCAAGAGACATACAGGGATCCATCATGAGACTATTCCACCATTTATCCTTTCTGCACAGGCCATGCCATCGAGGGGCACTTCAGTCTTGCTTTGCCCTTTGGGCTGGTTGTCGGTGGACTGACTAGAAGCTTCTGGAAAGAGACTGGTGGGTTGGGGAGGGAAGCACCAGAAGGCTGAAGACTGCATTCTCACCTTCATGCCTGGGCAGGGCAATGGCCCCAGGCTCTCTCTTGCTGGCCCTACAATTTCTTGACCTTTCCTATACTTTGGTATAGTTCTCTCTCACTGTCTGACCTTCTGTGGTTTCAGTTATCCATGGTCACATGTGGTTTCAAGACATTAAGTGGAAAATCACAGAAATATTTGATCAGTTCTAAACTGTGTGCCATTCCATTCTGAGTAGGGTGATGAAGTTTGCACTGATTGTCTTCCTTCCACTCAGGATGTCAGTCACCCCTTTGTCCAACACATCCCCGCCATATATACTACCCACCTGCTAGTCACAGGAGATTGTTTTGGTATTATAAATGCTTGAGTTTTGGGGACTCTTCCTTATTTTACTTAGTACTGACCCCAAAGCACAAGAATATTGGTACTGGCTAGGCATGGTAATTGCATACCTTTAATCCCAGCACTCGGGGACAGAGGCAGGTAGATCTCTGTGAGTTCGAGGCCAGCCTGGTCTACAGAGTGAGTTCCAGGACAGCCAAAGTTACACAGAGAAACCCTGTCTCAAAAAACAAACAAACAAACAAACAAACAAAAACAAAAAGAGGCAACTGAGGGAAGAAGGTTCATTTCAGCTCACAATTCCGGGTCATAGTCCATCATTGTGGGGACGTTGAGGCAGGAGTGTCGCACTCACCCACAGTCAAGAGCAGCGAGAAGGAGTGCACACATGCTCACTTGCTGGCTTGTGCTCAGCTGGATTTCTTCAGTTACATTCAATTCAGGACCTCCTGCCTTGTTGAGGGGTAGGTCTTCCCAAATCAATTAACATAATTAGGATGTTCTCCATAGACATACCCATAGGACAACTCAATGTAGATAATCCCTTATTGAGACTCTCTTCCCAGGTGATTAATCAAGTTAATAATTAAAACTATGATAGCTTGGAAGGCACTCTGACATCCCTGGGGCTCTCCTCACATGTAAGTACATTTTCTTTCCGCTCCCCACAAGAGAGAGCAAATCCTTTGGAGACCTTGGCTGCCACCTAACCCCTGCTCAGCAGCACTGTGCCAACTCTGTATTTATTCTCCAAACTAAGCAAGTGATTATCTCTCAAGACATAAGAATTCAGTAAGACTTGTTGAAGACCAACTGCTGGTACACACATCTAATTTCTAAGAAATGTGTTCTATTTAAATCTACTCAGCTACATGGGCAGCCACGCGGCTCACACACACTCACACTTGTTCTCTGAGCCATGAACAGCACACACACACACACACACACACACACACACACACACACCCCTCACAGATATATTCCACATACACTCATGCACTCACACATACAATTCCATACATACACACTCACACTCTCTTCACACTCGCATGTTCAGACACATTCACAAGCACACACGTTGGCATCCTTACAAACACTTGTGTTCTTACACACACATTCCCACCTCACATTTGCACACATGTACACACCTGCCATCCCAGTTCTCAGATACTGCAGGTGGTGACCGCAGAGAGGAAAGTTCAGCTCTGACTGCCTGGAAGGACACATCGGGGTGACACACTCCGTCTAGGCATATGGGGCGAGTGCCACCTCTCACCCCCACTCCTCCAGGACTAGCTGGTGTCTTGGCCCAGTGGTCACCCTTTGGGTAGGCACCCGGGCAGTGGCTATGGCTTATTACTAGTATGTCCACTGGCCATCAGGCCACTAGCCACCCTCAAGCTCAGCCAGCTCATCACCCACTCATGGCCTGCCTCAGGGCACCTCCCAGGGAAGACCCCAGATACCACTACTTCGGTTAGCAGAATCCAACAAGTATTTTACCCTAAATCATGGTCTCACTACACCTCAAACTTGTGATCCTCCTGGCCCAGGCTCCCAAGTGCAGGCATCACCAGCTGGACCACTAGACCTGGCATCGACCTGTTCACATGACATTCCTTCATAGCGAGCTGCACTAGTCTCAGGCGTAAATCTAACACACATGGACAAATGAGTTTATTAGCATCATCAAGGCTCAAAACAAGGTGGACACTGTTTCTGTCACTCCAAAATGTCTATAGACCAGTGCTTCTCACCTCTACTTCTGACCCAGTCCTGCCCAAGGCTTTTCTGTACCTCTAGCCTGGGAAATCCAAGCTGCAGCTTGTTTCAGGGATGGCGTGTTCAAACCACAGGCCAGGAGGATGGCAGGCTGTTTCTCCTCATGCCGGCGCGTCTTTCCTCTGCAGAGCACGCTGTTCCAGCTCTTGCTCTCCCTGCCGTTCTGCTCTTCACACAGGACTCAGCATTCTACCACAGCACCAACCTCCAGCTCTTCCTGGGACCTGCTAGTTCCTGTGTCCCTCTCAGGCCTTGTCTACGGCTCAGTAGGAATGGACGTTTGTTAAGTGAGCAGACAGAAGACTCAGTCTAGACTCCACTGTGTAGACCACACCGGCCCCCGACTGCGGGCAATCCTCTTGCCTCTGTTTTCCCGAGTGCTAGGGTTATAGGCCTAAGCCACCAAACCCCGCCTTGGCTTCTCCTTCAGGTGTCAAGCCCATGATGGCCTCTAGGCCTCTGGGCCCACCATTGCCTCCAATTACTGAACAGTGGAATGCCAGAAAGCATCACCTGGCCAGTCTCTAGATCAGAACCATCCAGAAGCTTCAGGGTCAAGACTGTCAGACACGAGGCTTGAAGTCTGTTCTGTGTCCCGTTGCAGCCCTAGGCGATTGTCTCTGCACTATTAAGATTGGAGGACACCTCGTTCCAGGTCTCCCAGGATTGCCGCCTCTGAGTCGGATCTGGTGAGCAGCAAGCCTATCTTCCTGCCTGCCCCTTCCACTTGCTACACACTCGGATGGCCACAGAAGAAGGCTGCTCTGTTCTCTACTCAACCAGCTGCACCAGTGTGTGGTCTGAAATAAGGCCAGCAGACCCTGGGGGAATGAGTGGATCAATCTGGTTTTATGAAATAATGTTTTTTTAAAAAACCTTATTAATAAGATATAAAACGGGCTAGGAAGATAGCGCAGTTGGTGACCTGCTGGCCTTGGGGCTGGGGAGACGCTCAGTGGTCGAGCACCAGTCCCTCTTCTAGAGGACCCAGGTTTGATTTCCAGCACCCACATGGTGGCTCACAACCATCTGTAGCTCTAGTGCTAGGGGATCCAACACCTTTCAGCCTTCACAGACACTGCACACATGTGCTGCACACACACACACACACACACACACACACACATATGTGCAGGCAAAACACAAAATGAAAAAAATAGTGTGCCTTGCAAGCAGGAGGATCTGAGTATGATCCCAAGCTTCCCCCCATCAAAGCCAGGCATGGTGGTGCATGTTGTAATCCCAGCACTGGGAGACAGAGACAGGGGGTCGCTGGAGTTGCTGGACAGCCTGATTTAGCCTACTGGGTGAGCTCCAGTGAAAGACCTTATCTTAAAAAAATGAGGTGTCACCAGGCCATGGTGGCACATGCCTTTAATCCCAGCACTTGGGAGGCAGAGGCTGGAGGATCTCAGTGAGTTTGAGGCTAGCCTAGTCTACAGAGTGAGTTCTAGGACAGCCAGACCTGTTACACGGAGAAATCCTGTCTCGAAAAACAAAAAACAAACAAACAAAAAAACAAAAAAAAAAGAGGTGTCTCCAAGAAGACAACTGTTGCTCTCACTGGTTGATAATAAAGCTGTTTGGCCAATGTCAAGGCAGAATAAGGTTAGGCGGGACATGCAGACTGAAGACCGAGATGAAGAAAGAGTGAAGTCATAGCAGAAGCTGTGGGCCATCTCCAGAAGCAAGATGTGAGAGGACAGGTAACCCCATGAAGTCACGTGGCAAAACATAGATTAACAGAAATGGGTTGAATTAAGTTATAAGTGCTAGTTAATAATGAGCCTGAGCCAGTTTGTAATTAATATAAGCCTCTGTGTGTTTACTTGGGACCCAGCAGCCACAGGACTGGGTAGGACCCAGGAAAACTTCCAGCTACAAACAGGAATATTTGACCCTCAAATATTCACCCACATACATGCACACATTTGCACGCACAAGTGTTTGCAAACACACACACACACACACACACATTTGAAAACAAAAGGTGGGGGGAGCCTGGAGCTTGCTTTGTACATATGACCTAAGTTTGATCATCAGAACCCATGTTTTCTTTTTTCTCCTGCCAGGTGTGATCATGTGTGCTTGTATTTCCAGGTGCAGGTGAGTTTGAGGCCAGCCTGGGCTATAAGAGACCCTGAATCAAAAACAAAAACCAACCAAAAAAAAAAAAAACCTGGGAAATACAGGGTTGGAAACAGCGGAATGGTGAGTTTCTTCTTGGCGTGGGTGAGACTTGGAGTTCTAAGGAGGAGAAGGGAAAAAACACACAAGCAAAATGTGGTGGTGTATAGGTGTCATTCCAGTACAGGGGGGTCAGGAGGATCAGGAGTTCAAGGCCGGCCTGGGATACATGAGATCCTGTCTAAAACAAACAAACAAGCAAAGCAGCAGAAAGAAAATACTTTTTTTTTTTTGTATATAAAAACGCATGGCATCTAACCACCCAGAAATAACTGATTTTACTGTAGTGAGCACTAGTTCCCAACTCTCCAAGACACCAGCAGGTGCTCACTCACTATGCTCCCCTGCCTTGGCCTCAAGACTATGCTTTACGTTATGTGAGGTAAAATAAGTTGTTTTGCCGTGTGTGTGTGTGTGTGTGTGTGTGTGTGTGTGTGTGTGTGTATGAGGACCACCTCAGGTGTCATTCCCTAGTTGCTACCACCCTTTCTTGTTTATTCTTTTCTCTTGAGAGCGAGTCTCTCACTGACCTAGAACTCACCAAGTATGTTAGGTTGTTGGGATGGATGATCTCGGTTGTCAAGGTGACTGGATCTACTATCATCTAAGTGCTGGGCACTCCTCTGCTCTGCTCTGCTCTGCTCTCCTCTCTTCTCCCTCCCTTTCTTTCTTCTTTCCTCCCTCCCTCCCTCCCTCCCTGCCTCCCCCCTTCCTTCCTTTTGTGAGAAAGAGTCCATGTAGCCCTGGCTGTCCTGGAACTTGCCGTGTAGACCAGGCTGGCCTTGAACTCACATAGATCTGCCTGCCTCTGCCTCCCGAGTGTTGAGGGATTTTCTTGGTTAGCTGATTTAAAATGGAAAGATTCACACTAAATGTGGGTGGCACCTTCTGGTGACAACTTAGACAACAGGGAAGAAGGAAGCTTGCTTTCTGCCTGCTTGCCTTCATTCTTGCTGGCAATTCATCTGTTCTGCTGCTGTAGCTGCTGCGATCCTCGCTGATACTAGAACCAGCTTTTCTAGGCTTCCAGTGTAGACTGAAGACAGCAGTTATCAGGTAACCCACCCTCATGGATGAGCAACTACCAGATTCTTGGCCTTTATGGTGTGACACAGCCATTGTTGGACTACCCAGATTTTATAATATATGTCAATCTAATAAAACTCCTTTTAGTGTATATTCATTCCATTGCTTCTGTTCTTCTAAAAAACTCTAATAGAGCCAGCTAGCTAAAGAGCCCCAGGAATCCTCCCATCTGATTCCCTAGTTCTGGGACATACATCATCAAGTCTGGCTTTTTAAAATCATGGATTCTAAGGACTGAATTCAAGTCTTCTTGCTTGCAAGGCAAACACTTTATCAAGAGAGCTATCTCCCTAGCCTCTTGCTTTGATTTTTTGAAACTGGGTCTCCCAATATAAGCCCAGGCTGGCCTTGAGATTTCAGTTCTCTTCTCTGGCCTCCTACATGCTGGGGTTATGGACCCATGGTGACCTGTGTGCCATCTGAACTCCTCTTTTGACCTATCTTTGACTGGCTTAGAGCCCATGCAGGTCCCAGACAAGTTGATGAGGCTGAGATGGGTGTGGAGGGCTCTTGAGTGGAGAAATGTGTGGTCAAGTTAGATACCAGGTTGCTAGTCAGGATTCCTGTCTCTCTTTCCCTGGTTCTGCTACATTCCAGACCCAGCCTGGGGTCCAGGCTTTCAGGTTCCCTTCCTCAGAAGGAAGTCCTCATTTGGTGAACTGTGGCCCCTGCTCTCTGTGTTAGATCTCGCTTGTTCTCCTACTGGCCGAGTCCAATACATCCTCTGCCCTATCCTGGTTTCTTGGTCACTTGGGTGAAGTACCTTCAGCTTGCACCCATCTGCCCATCACACCTCACTTGTCCTTCGGGCCTCCCCCACTCCCATCTGGTGGCTCTGAGAGAGGGTGTCAAGCTACATGCAATTGGGGGACAGGGGGAGTGCAAGCCACCATCTGGAGACTGATACACGAGCCGACTCATCAGGGAAGAGTAAGGCAGCGTATACTTAAGGAGGTTTTGCCAGGCGCTCTGGAGGAGTTGTGTGGGTGGGGGGGAGGGGGAAGGCAGATGGATGCGTGGGTAGCAGGGGGCAGGGCCTGATGAGGAACCCCCAGATTTGTATGTTGGCATTATCTTCTTCTGGGCTTGTTGCCTAGTGGGCAGCTGTGTCCCCTGGGGGCAGGGAGCTCTGGGGACAGGCTAGGCACCAGCCCACTAGTTACAGAAAAGAGGTCTGCAGGGGAGAGAAGTGGTTTACCAGGGTAAAAGGGAGATGAGAAGAGAGGGCGGGTTGTAGGAGTGTATGCATTATGTACATTTGTGAAAGAACAAAACAAACAAACAAACAAAGAATTCCTGCCTCTTTGCCTGGCTTTGCCACACCCCAGCTCCAGTATCTCCAATCCCACGCCCCCAGGCCCAATAGCAGCCGATGAGGTTGCCTTCCGTAAAGCAGTCTGCAGCCTGGAAGGGCCAGTCTGGGCGACTGGGGAAGGGCTGAGAGAAACAAGGCCGACGAGCTGGGGAACAGCAGCGGCCCAGAGGCTCAGGCAGAGTGGACGAGGCCTGGGCTGAGACAGTGCTGGGGGGGAGGAGGTGCAGCAGGCATAGGGCTGCTAAGTCCCCGGAATGTCTAAGGCACACGGGCCTCTCCTAGGTTCTAGGGAGGGTTCAGGACATTTTACAAAGCACAGTGAAGTTTATTGGAAGACTGGCTTTCAATAGTTTATACAGTAACAGGGCTCCCTATGGAATTTTCATGCATACTTTGTTTTGGATGACCCATCCTATCCGAACGGATATTCTGAGTCTGTGCTTCGTGCAGGCAGCTTTGATGGTCTCTGTGGCTCCCGAGGAAGCCCAGGAAGAGGCTGCCATTCTTGCTACTTTCTTTTCCTATTTGAGGAAGGAAACTAACCAAATGGCAGAAACTAGTTAGAAACTCCTTCCTCAGGTAGAAGAATTGCCCCTGAAGACTTGCCATGTACCTTTCACTCTTGGTGGAGACTCGGTGTTTGGCTTTGTAGGCTGCCCTCATCCCAGCCTTGGGAGCTGTTACACACACCAGGCTGATGTCTGTACATGGCTGCACTGAGCCCTGCTACCGGTGACTTCTCAGTCATCTTGACTTGATGTATTGACCCTGGAGGGATAGAGAAGGCTTTCAGGTGTCCTGAGGAGCAGTTTCCTGTGTTCTGGGGGCTCCAGCCTACTTGAGTCTGCAAGTGCTTACTGGAGCTGAGGCCTCGGGAAGCAAATCCCACTCTAGCCAGCTGTTGGCTGTCCCCAAGGTGGGTGAGGTCCCCAAGGTGAGCTGGAGGTCATCGTAGAGGGATGGAAGGCTGCAGGTCTACAGTCAATGGGGAGTTGGGTGGGTCCTGGCACATCTCTCTTAAAGGCCACCTGTGCTAATGGTCCTGAGGTAGGTTCTTACCTTCCAGGCAAGCCTTGAAGGACCTCTCTCTAGCCATTGGGTCCTGTAGTCCCAGGCCCTTCACTAGAACAGTGAGCCTACCACTTCCCAGGCTGTTGTCCTCCATACCCTTGACTTAAGCTACCTGGACTGTGGCTCCAGCTGGCTGCTCAGGCCATTGCTAGGTCTGTAGAGAGAGGTCTTAGTACCCTTATCTTATGCTACCAGCTGATCTCTCACACGCTTCTTTTTTTGTTTTGTTTTGTTTTTTTGAGACAGGGTTTCTTTGTGTAGCCCTGACTGTTCTAGAACTCACTATGGACACCAGGCCGGCCTCAAACCCTCAGAGATAGTCCTGCCTCTGCCTCTGTTAATGCTGGGATTAAAGGTGTGTGCCTCCATGTCCAGCCTAAAGAAAGCTCTCTACAAGTCAGATACCTCAGTTGCTCTTGGCAAAAATGGTTTCTAGACACAGCAAACAAACCTTTTTGACTTGATTCAGTTATAGAACTGTGTGTTAAGTCCTGACGCACAGCACTGTGCTGCAGCTTGTTTCCATAGCAACAGCAAGCTCTTTATGATTCCCTCAGTGAAATGCTTCTAAGGGGTGTTGTGGCTTGATATGAAATGCACCCCACAAGCTTGTGTGCTTGGACACTTGTCCTCAGCCGGTGGCACTGCTTGGGACCTTGCTGGGGAGTGGGTCCCTGGGGGTGGGCTTCGAAGGTTTATAGTTGACTTCTGGTCTTTTCCTGCTTCCTCTGTATGGATGAGCTCTGCTCTTCCAGGCTGCTGGGCTGGCCTTATCTCATGCTCCTGACATGCCTTCCCTGTTCAGACAGACTGTGCCCTTCTGGAACCTTCTTCCATCACTTGCTTTTTGGTTTTTTTTTTTTTTTTTTTTTTCATCATCACAGTAATGTGAAAGTAACTAGTTCATTTGGGTATTTGGAGATAATATACCCAAAATATGGTATTTTAACATTCATCTGTTCTATCGAAGTAACATTTGACTGAAAACAGAAGCACGTTTGCTGTATTAAGTAAACAGAATCGGAAAAATCTAAACAAGGAAAAAGAGTGTTCCACAACCCTGCCTTCGAAACCAGCGAGAGAGCTTAGCACATTCACCCAGGACTGCGCAGCCCTCTCCTGAGAGCCCCGCCCTTGCCCTGTTTGAAGGCCCTGCGTGCAGGAAGAGGAGTGCCAGGCAGAGGGTGGGGGGCTCAGTGGCCAAGTGACGGAGCCGGTTCAGGCTCTTGGCTGCGATGAGGTACCGCTGACGCTGTTGGGGCTCCTGAGAGGCCTGACCCCTCTATCCCAATAGCTGGTGGGACGGATAGTCTCAGGATGGTAACTAGGACCAGCTGGCTGGGCGTTCACTCAGATCCTCAGCAGCTTCAAAACATGCCCTGGACACCAAGAGGGTCCCGAGTCCAAAATGTCTCTCAGAGGCTCATCTCTCAATGCTTGGTCCCAAGCTGTTGGTACGATTTTGGGAAATTGTGGAAACCAGCAAGCAGAACTTGGCTTGAGGAAGCCGATCACTTGGTGTGGGTCCCTGGTCACCTCTCTTCACACTTCCTGGGTCAGCTTTGAGGTAGATACCCATGAAGTCTGTCACAAGCACATGGGGTCTCTCTTGAATACCTTTAGCTTTTCTGCTAAGTGTTTGTCAGTGATACAGAAGTAACTACAGACAGACACTCGGAGGGGAGAGATTCAAGTGGTACTCGGGAGTCTTGAATATGCGTTTATTGACACAGTACAATGGGCCCCAGGAGACTGTCCTTCTGAGCTCATCACGCTGGCACTTGTCCCTAAGATTAGAGAAACATGGTATCTTAGAACAAGACTCGCTGTTGCATATGACTCCAGGAAGGCCCCTGAAATAAACCCTTGGCAAGGCCCACATGGCATGTAACTGGCAAAGCTCAGTGTGTTTGGTAAAGCTGCAGAATTCAGTGAAAGCACAGGACTCCTGAAGATGATCCCTGGACACTACAGAGGCAGAATCAAGCCAGAAACACAGCTTGCTTTACACCAAGTTGGCCTGGCTTCCCTACAGAATGGCTAGGGCCGTCCTCCTGGCCCTGAGAATACAGCTGAGGTAGCCAGCACACCCATGCTGAAACCTACCATCGGGGGAGGGGGGGGGGAAGAGGGCGCTGCATGCAGGACCCAAGAGGGCAGGGGCGACAGATCACGGTGAGCGCCAGGGGCTTCCCCGAGACCTCCAGGTGCCTCTACCTCTCCCATCCCGAGTCCCGAGACTCCCAAAGCTCTGCTGCAGATGCCTTGCTTCCACACCCCTTCCACAGCACTTCCATCCTGGTTTCTGACTAAACCCCTTCAAGCCTGCCCTGCCCTCCCACCTCCTACGCCTACGGCTCAGCTGGGAGGCAGCCCGACTGCTTTAGCTTTCGTATCCATGCAAGACACTGGCATCTGTAACTCAGCTCTTTCCCGGCCCACTCAATTTTAAGAATAGACACTAATAATACTTAACCCCTCTCCACTGCTGGTGGAGGACGGACTCCTCTGCTCCAGCAGCTGCTCACCTCGAGCAGCCCCTAAATTCCAGGTCAGAAGGACTGGTAATGCCGAGCACCCTCTCCGTGCCTTACCAAAGGGTAACTGAGGCCAGAGGTACAGCGACTTGTTCAGCTCATGCAATGAGATGGTGGCAAAGCTGGGACTTAAGAAGATTACTCTGGTCAGGGGATCCTCTTGCAGGCTAGATATGGCAGCTCCAGTCAAGACAGAAGAGCCCTTCTCCGTGTCCATGAGCTAGCACAAGGCCAGCCCACAACAGCAGGAGAGTGTGCCCGCTCTTGGTCACCAGGTAAGGATGGAGCAGCGCCTAACGTTGGTTCTGGACTACTCCCCAGCAGAGGCTTGGCTATCAACACTGCAGATGGACTGAGGGGAAGGAGAGGCACTCAGAGAAGCCTGGAAAGGGCTTCCCTTTACACTGAGGCCTTGATTTCTGGCACAACCTTATATGTGAGTATCAATCAGACCATCAAGGGACATCTATGTGGGCCTAAATTCCACTCTTACCAGCAATGAACAGAATAAGATTGGCAAAAAAGGGAGAAAACCAAAGTCAATATCTCCCTCTATCAAAGTCATTGTTACAGGCAGGCTGGACCAACAACCACACTCCTGTGCTGAGAGGGCGCCAGGCCTTCAAGTTGAGCAATACCCAGTCACTTACAGTGGGCAATTATCTGAGTGTTTAGGATGCTTCCTATCAGGAGACTTTGACCAAGGAATCAACTACATGGTTTCAACTCCTCCATTCCTGCTGTGGGAATGGGTGAAGGCCAAGCATTCAGGTGGTGTGCCCACCAAAGCTGGCTCTGCTCTCCCACACTGCTGGGCAGTGTACTTGCCTCAGGATCAAAAGCATGTGTGCCCTTGTTTCTTTTGAGAGAGGGTTTAGGTGTGCTGAGCAAAGCTCTGCAAACCTTGCTGAGACTATCATCCTCTCTATGGGGACCTCACAGGAAGCTTCCTCCCAATGCTGCCCTCCCTGCGCCTCTGCTAAGACACCTATTGTCCTCTGGACCTGCTGGTGTCTGCATGTTGCAGCCTTGGCTCACAACCTCCCTAGTCCTGCTCTGGGTGTCCTTCCCTAGGCCTGGCTTCCTTGTCTGATTTTATACATCACAGCTCTCCAAGCAGCCAGGCATCACTGCTGCACCTCCCACCCACTGCTCTAGGGATGTGGCACTCTTTCATGTTGCTCAGGTTGAGAGGACAGAGTCCAGAAGGGAAGGACACCAGCCACAGGAGACAGGTGGTGACCGTGGCGGCAGACTGCTAGCGCCCAAGGAGGTGTACTTCTGGGCTGGCCAAAGTCCCTTAACTATGCACTGTCCTCAATGACTCAATGTAATGACAAATATACTAAGATTCTGAAACTTCTAGTCCAAGGGCAGTGAGATCTTCCTAGGTGGGATCCAGCCAGACCTCAATGGTGGGCAAGGAGGCCACTGTCACCCAAGATGCCCACAGTCACAGCCTCTGATGATCACTTCAAGGAAGTTCTGAGGTTCCCAGAAGCACAAAAGGACCTTCCCACAGCAAGTGCTGCCTTCTTGAGAACCTGAACACACCCACCAGGATCCATGCTGGGCCCCAGCAGCTCTCATCTACGCCAAAGCTGATTAAGGCACTTAAGTGGCTTGTTAACACAACCTGAAAAGTTTGTTTCCATCCTGATTTAGGAAAATAAAACAAAACAAAACAAAAAACAAAACAAAAAACCCCAGTAATACTGCAAATGTCTTCATGAATACATAAAAAAGTAAAATACTTAAGTTTTCAGGAATAAAATAAATGCTAAGCTTAGCTTAAATTACATGACCTTGTGGGTCAGCTTGGCACTGATAAAACACGATAAAACCTGAATACTGATTCTGGATTAGACCTTTCCTTGCAATAACTCTAAGTGTATACACACACACACACACACACACACACACACACACACACTCACACACGTCTGACTTCACCTCCCTAGGATGCTCAAGGGAAAGAGGTCTACAAGACCCTTTGAACTCAGCTAAGAGTGGCAGTGGGTCAGTGGTACAGTGAGAAGCCACAAGCCCAGGCCAGACACCTGGCTGCAGACCTTACCCCAGGATGGGCCTAAAAGGTCTGTGTGAAGGTCTAAGACCTGACCTGTGTTTTTGGTTAGGATGCCAACAGGTGCCTGTGGTTTCTGTCCTCAGCCCCGTACTGCTGGGACCACCTCAGCCATCTTCTCTTCAGTGAGATCATTTTCCTATGCTTCCTTCTGAGATCCACTTGCTGCCTACTGCAGTTCTGCGGACAGACTGTGGCAGGCATCATGAAGGGCTGGGGTACTAAGGGGATGCTGTGAGGGTATGCACCCCTGCCCACTATACCTGCTGGATCTAAGGTCTTTGAAGGGGGGGAATCACAAGGGCAGGAGGAGTTAGGGTGGGGCTGGGGGCCTGGACCACTCAGCTTCTTGGTGAGGTATTGGTCTCAAGTTCTGAGATGCCAGTGGGCAAGTCCTGGCTTCCTACATCTGCTTGGGCACCCCCTGTTCCCTGGGCTCCACCCTCCAGCAGCTCTCGGGGGTCCCTAAGGAAGACTACCATGACTGTAATGTTGTCATGGGAGCCCCGGTCACGGGCCACAGCCACTAGCTCCTCAGCAACATGCAACCCGATGCCCTTCTGCCTGATCAGGTGGCTGTGGACAAGACCCGAGACTTCTTGGTGGGGGACAACATCGAAGAAGCCATCACAGGCAAGCAACAGGTAGTCTTCTGAGCCTGTTAGCTCTCGGGATGCTGCATCTGCCTCACCAGACACATAGGGCTTCTGGAAGACGTCCCCTGGGAAAGAAGAGACAGAGAGTCTTGTTTCCTACTGCCCACAGGCCCAGGACCAACCTCCTATCACCATCCCCACACGCATGGAGGTGCAGAGCCCAGCTGGCTCTTGAGGGGTCACCTCCTGGTGCTTCCCACCCTCTTGGGAGCACAGTCATCATCCCCCAGCTCTACAGGAGCAGTTCTTGCTCCAGGAATGGCTGCCATCCCCAGTGTGTCCAGAGATAAACAGCTACAGCAGCATAAAGACAGGCCACGGGGAAGGAGCCAACAAAGACTCTTTAGGAAGGTGAGAGGGCAGACGCCAAACTCCCAAGGACTAGATGGAGGTGGAGTTGTTGGAAGGGGCAGGTGTAGTGTCTGAGTTGGGTCCCAGCAGTGGTGGCATACAGAGGAAAATGGACCTTGAACATGGTTTTTGGAGGAAGAAAAGAACCATTGGTGTGAATGGGCTGAAAGAAGAACCTCATCTATGGAATATTTAACCCTGGCTAGGGGTTTCCTACTATATTTTAGGGGGGCCTAGAGAGGGCCCCTGACTTTCTGTTTCTACTTTATTATTATTGGAGACAAGGTCTCTAGCCCAGGCTGGCTTCAAATACCCTATGCAGCCCAGGATAACCTTGAGGTTCTGATTCTCCTCCATCCACCTCCTGAACGCTGGGATGGACTACGGCTAAGGAACTGCGCCCAGGACTCCTTGTGTGCTGGGCAGGCACTCTGCCAACCGAGCTACACCCTTCCTTCTTAATAATTTCTGGACTTTAGAGTGTGTGACAGTACTCACAGTCAACACAAGCTGCACCCTGAACCCAAGCCTCTCCTGGGAACAGCGACCTGGTCCAACCTTCTCAGTGCCAAGGAAGCAGCTGGGATCCTGGAGGCAGCTGCTGACACTCCCCTAGACTGTGCCGAGCTGGGGTCCACTAGGTTGGGTGGATCACATTCTGAACACGGTGTTTTTAGTTTATCCTGGTTTATTTAGAGGCAGCTCGACTGTATGTCTAGGAGGTCTACATGCTGTGAGTACTTGAGGAACACAGTTCCGCCCTAAGTCCCCGAGTAAGCCTGCGGCTCCCCACCCTGCAGCTGCCCCACTGTATTCCCTTACCAATGGCTCTAGACACTGCCAGGGTCCCGTTGACTCTCCAGCAGTCCATGAGAGAAACAAAGCCACCCAGTGCTTCAATACGTTCTTTCTCATCCTGCAAGAGACAGTCATAAGGTGGGGACTTGAGTGGGGGGAGGGGCTCAAATGTTACTATATAAATAGAACCTAAGTCAGTCCTAAGACACACTTGAAGCCAAAGTACTTGAACCAAGTCAAGAGGCTTAGCTAGATATCCAAGTCAGACATCATTAAAACAGGGTCAACTGTAACTAACCTCACTATCTTTTAGCTGTGGGAATGGTCGGTTAATCAAGAAATGGGGCAGCATAGAAGGGCCAGCCATGTAAGCCATGATGTGTCTCTAAGCAGGGGTAGCTCAGACTTGGAGGGCAGATCCCTCAACTTTAATCTGGGGCTTCTAGGTCTACCTTGAAAACTGCTGGGTGAAGTGTGTGCTGTGTACAGAAGGCTACAGGACAGGGCACACACTGGAGCCAGGCCGTCAGAGGCAGCCCAGTGTGCAGCCCTTGGTCACCCCTCCCCACTCAGTCCTAGGCACTGTCTGTTTGCTAGAAGGTCATGGCGTTCCAACCCTAACTGCAAGGGGATGGATAGAGGCGTGGTCTAGCCACTAGTATCTCAAAACTCTCTTTGGTTCTGTCAGTCCCCTCTGGGGAGCAGCCTTCCAGATGTAGTTTGTCTCCTGGAGGCTGGTGTATATACCCTATGCCCTCTGGGGCAAGGCATCTCCTAGATGAGGGAGGTCACGCATATCCCTATTTTATTTGTTTTAGAAATCACATCTTCACATCTCCCTTGGGGCAGAACCCTCCTTTCTGAAGCTCTAGGTTCTGAGATATTTGGCTGTGGGAACAGGGCTTAACTGGGCACCAGGGCCAATGATCCCCACCATGACAAGCAATTTGGAAATCCCTAGCGAAGGCCTCAGTGCCGACAGGCCCATCCAGTCTGCACCGGTGACAGCACCAGGATTTAGAGTAATGTGCTGAGCTGGTTGGCCTTGCAGAGATTGGCCCTAGCCTGGCCCTTCTTCCCTTTCCTGGATCCCTCCTCGGTCTGTACTGACCACAGCCTTGCCCTATGCTCATGCCTGTTCCAGGTGTAAGCAACTCATCCTTGTCTGTTTCCTCTGACACCCTCCCCTGGTTCCTCCTGCTTTATCCTCCCCACCTCCTGAAACAGCCTCTCTGCAGCTGAAGCTAGATGGCACAGCAGTTGCTATGAACAACCACAGTACCCTTTTCCCTGGTATCAACAAGGTTTCAGTGCCACTCAGAGCACCTCGGCATCCCGGTGGACTCTCAAGGCCCTTTCCCTACCTCTTCAAAGCCTGGACTCCTCCTTCCTGAGGCCACTGATCTGTAATTGCAGATGCCATCGACAACTCACAGCCCACTCTTGAGACCAGACCTCAGCTTGCCCTCTAGTGGCCTGGCCTTGATGAGGGTTGGTAGTGACTCCTTGTAGAGTTTTTCCACTCTGCAGGGCAGTGGTGCATCATCTGTTCTCTCCCATCACTGACTTGCTGCAGTGTCATCTGTCTTCACGACGCAGCCCATGCCTCATGTGCTTTCTCCACAGTACTTGACCTGGGTCTTACACGCTCACTGCTGTGCCCTGCTTCTCCACCAAACAGAGTGCCTGGGCAGAGGGTACGAGGTCCCATTTCATCATCGTGCTGCCTCAGCAAAGCATCCTACGAAGTAGACACTAAATGCCGGCTGGCCTAACTGAGCCCAGGAGTGGGGTGGGTTCTGTTTAGACAACTGCAGGATAAGAAGCCATCATGAGTCCCACAACCCCAGAGTCACTTGTGGTGCTTGCTGGGCCTCTCTGAAGCTCTGCAGGCTGCCAGGTCCACATGTTCCTGTTGTGGCTCTGGCTCCAGCAGGGGTCTTTGTACAGACGTCTAATTGATTTTCTGGCCGTTGGCAGGCAGTGACAGGGATCACAGGCGAGAGTGGCAGGATGGGGAAGGAGCTCGGATCTGATCTTGGCTCTGGCAGGCTACAGGTCAGCAGACACCTGACCCATAGGTATGCTTCTGCTGTGCAGACACTAATTCCATCTTCAGCCCATGCCATCAAGGGACTCTGTCTGACAGACAAACCCTCAGGCTCAGAAGGGTTAAGCTAGGACTCAGGACTGGGTGGAAAAAGGGGCTATTGGACACAGCTTGCAGGTTTTGGAATAAAATATCCAGCTCCTGGGCAAAGGTTGGTATGCATCCAGAACTGGTTATAGTTTACCTGCCCAAGGAAGGAGGACCTGTCAGGGAGCAGATATCAATCCCTGGTAGTTGTGGTGGAAAGAGAGTGGCTGAGGCTATCACCTCAGCTGTGTGCTCTGGATAAGTGACTGAACCTTTCTGAACCTTGGTTCTCTCTTCTATACACTAGCATGAGCACATGTGCCTCCCAAACCAGGAGCCACATCTCTGCCTGCTACCTGTCCTTACACAACGGAAGAGGGATGCGTGGGGAACACGGCCAAGTCCTCAGGCAGGAGCTGACCTCCCTAACATGGACACAATGCCCACAGTCAGTGCAAAAAACAGGCAAAGGACAGACAGAGGAAAAGAATGCAATGATCTTGAACTTTTGAAAAGATATTCAAGAGCTGGACAGATGGCTTAGTGGTTAAAAGCACTGGCTGCACTTGTAGAGAACCCAAGTTCAGTTCCCAGCACCCACATGGTGGCTCATATCAGCCTGTAACTACAGTTCTAGGGCATCTGACACCCTACCTGGCCTTTGCAGATACTGGGCACAAATGTAGATCACATACTTGTGGGCAAACACTCTTGCACATAAATAAAACAATGAAATTTTAACAACAACAACAACAAAATATGCTCAGATTTACTCTGGAAGGCTGGGTGTGGTAGCTCACACATGTAATCTTAGCACCTGAGAGGCAGAGGCAGAGGCAGAAGGACTGTCTCAAATTTGAGGTTAGGTTGGGCTATACAGCAGGTTCTAGGCCAGGCAGGGCTACCTAGGGAGAACTTACCTAAAAAACAAACAAACCAACCCCTCCCCCCACAACTAAAACAAACTCACTCTGAAAGAAAAGAATGAGGTATTCTTGCCTTCCAGCTGGTGTTGAACAATTTCCTTCCAACTGAATCAGACCCTTTTGGAGGGAGAGAAGCTCACTGGGTTTTTAAGGTTTGGGGAGCCCAGAATGTTGTGCAGGAAGCTGCAGGGATGATGCCTTCATGAGCCTGGTGTAGGTTTCCCATGATGCAGCTTCAAGTTACTTGTAAGTAATCCTAATAAACGCCTGGTTCACCCACTAGACTTGGGGGAGGTGACTCTGGTTTGCCACCAATACTTTATCTGGAGTGAACAGGCATCTGTTTACTTCTCTCCATGAAATGCCATGGAGCAGATGGGCAGACTCCGTGGACTGCTGAGACTGTAGACAATGGACTCTCAGCAGCAGCAGTGCTCGGCTCAGGCTGGTCCAGGCTGAGGACGGAAGCTGGGCAAATTTCCAAGACTAGTATGTCTGCCGTGACTTAGCATCCTTACTCCTGGAAACCTGTTGTGCAGACACCTGAGCTTGAACCATGTGATGTACATAGTTACCATTGATGCCACCTTTCAGAACGGGAAGAAGAGAATCTTGGTGAATGTCTGTGACTTGGGGCCTGGACTGTGAATGGAAGGCCACGCTATGTGTCTGTAAGAAAGGGTGGGAGCTTTGCGTGCTGATGAGGGAGGTCCCAGCTGTACAATGAAGTGACACAGGCAGAGAGGAGGACAGGGAAAGCAGGGCTGGGCAGGTGGTGTAGAGGCATTCCTTGAGTGTGCATTCCCTTTCTGACTCTAGGAGAAAGTCTAGACATGTTTGTGAGATCAGAACCTGAGCACTTGGAACTCATATGTCCAAGGTAAGGACCTCAAGACTCAAGAGGCTGAGTGGCTTGAGAATTCTGTTATTCCAGGGTACTCTCCCCATTGAAGCTCCGGGCCTGAGACCTTCCAGACTCTGGGCAGTGTGGCCTCCTTGCTCACTCTCAGCCAGCGGCCTGAGACCTTCCTGACTCTGGGCAGTGTGGCCTCCTTGCTCACTCTCAGCCAGCGGCCTGAGACCTTCCAGACTCTGGGCAGTGTGGCCTCCTCGCTCACTCTCAGCCAGTGGCCTGAGGTCTTCCAGACTCTGGGCAGTGTGGCCTCCTCGCTCACTCTCAGCCAGTGGCCATCCGTTCT
Organism: Peromyscus eremicus; assembly: GCF_949786415.1. Taxonomy (NCBI): domain Eukaryota; kingdom Metazoa; phylum Chordata; class Mammalia; order Rodentia; family Cricetidae; genus Peromyscus; species Peromyscus eremicus. The sequence goes on along the minus strand of NC_081428.1, from coordinate 77,519,199 downwards.
TTGACTGTTACTGATGCAGGGTTCTCTGCTGGCCTGAGCGCAGGCCCCACAGGCCCATTGCTGGGTTTGCCTGTTAGGGCACAAGGTCCTGTTCTTGCTTGAAACTCTGGGCTCCCAGGAAGGGCTCACATGGGACCCCTGCCCTTCTGCAGGAGCACTGGGAGTCTTCTGGATCCTTTCGTACTTTCTGGTTTACCCCAACAATACTGTGCTGGGGCCTCCTGGCATTCCACTTCCCCGTGGGGTCCCCAGACATGGGTCCCCAACTGGGGCTCAGCACAGCAGGAGTCTGAGAATGTCTTAAGCTTGGATGAAGGGCACCGCTTACCTGTCGCTCGGGTTTGTGTGGCTCCATCAGCTTCACTACCTGGCCCTGCTGTACCAGAATGACCTGGGAGTCTCCGAGCCAGGCAACGTGCAGGGTTGCTCCTGTGATGAGTGCACACACACCTGTGGTGCCGCTCTGCAGTCGCTGCAGGGAGAGAGGGAGACCATGGAGAGTCGAGGACTGAGGAGGAAGGCGGTCCTCCACAAAGGAACCCCACAGCCATACTCAGGCTCATTTTCATGCTGTATGGAGAGGACATGTACCACAGGACCCCCTTCAGACCCAACGCTGGAACTGGCAGGATGGTCTGCGGTGGCAGGAAGCAGACCACTGATACTGAAAACGGGCATGGAAGGGCAGGGGTGGGCGGGGCCACAGAGAGCAGGACGATTTAGGCATGACCAATACTGAGGTGGGGCTTCACGAGTGTACGCACAAGTCAGACTTCTTCAACTGCACATATGCTCGAATTACATCTCAGCAAATCTGTATGAAAAAATAAAAGGCTGAAGGTGCAGATCAGTGGTAGACCACTTGTGCTACCCACGTGAGGCCCTTAAGTTTGATCCTGACCAAGAAGGAGGCAAGGGAAGGGAACTGAACACCTGCCTAGGAAACGTCTTCCTCTATTCTGAGGGGTAACCCTAATCTCGGTGGCCTGCTGGATGTGACGGAGGCCACTAGGCTGCCCCTAGAGTTTTAGATGTTCCACAGCTTTCTGCTGAGAAATAGACTTCAGTTCTGCTGTATTCCACTAAGGTCTTTCGGCCGGTGTATGATGATTGAGAATCTCTCTCCAGTGTTCTGTTATTCCAGGGTGGCCTCTACCAGTGAAGCTCCGGGCCTGAGGTCTTCCAGACTCTGGGCAGCGTGGCCTCCTTGCTCACTGTCAGCCAGTGGCCATCTGCTCTTTGCCTGCCGCTGTTGCGGGATTCTGGGCTGGCCTGAGCACAGTCCCTGCAGGCCCATTTCTGGGGTTGGTTTCTTAAGCATCTAAAGCATCAGTGTCTCAATGTCAAAAATGGCCACAGCATTTGACCCTGTCTTCACTGCTGCTGGGAGGCCCAGTGAGGTCGGTTTTAGCCACAGAGGAGAGGCCCATGGTCTTTTTTCATAAACAAGGGCCTCGTGCCTACACACAGCTGTCACTCCAAGAAGAAAAGCACCCAGTGGCTCCCAGTAGCCCGTCGAGACCTGGCTGAACAAGGGGCACTGGGACAGTTTGTTACTCATGCTTTCTATTTTCTTTTTGGTTGTTTTTTTTTTTTTTTTTTTTTTTTTTTGATGAATTGACATCTTGTTGATCCTGGTGAGACCAGCACTCCCAGAGCTGCTGAACTTTTGGTGACACAAACCCAAGCTCTGTTAGTATTACCTTCCACAGGCACACCAGCCAGTCTGGAGCCCAGGCCCGCAAGGCTGCCTTGTTCACCTACAGGGCCTACGTTCTCCTGGCACTGGCTAGCTGGGGGCTGTACCAAAGCTCAGACTAGCAGGGGTAATTCAGAGTACCTAAAACTGAGCTTGCTGGGACTCAGATTCCTGGGAAGCCAGGCTTGCCTCTCTGCCCTGTGACTTCTGCTCGCGGAGCTGTAAATGATCAATTCTTAGTACCTGTCTGCCATTCTACCGCCCTCAGTGGAAGGAACCAGCCTGGGTCTTAAGTCAGGTGGCCCTTCGCCGGGTTGGCAGACCGTGTCTGTGTTGTAGAGATCCAGCACGGTGGTCCAGGAGTGCTGTGGTTTGCAGGTCTCAAGTCTGTGTGTGCTACAACTTCATTTCCATCATGAGGTACTAAGAAGGTCGAAGCATCAGCTACAGCACTGGGGAAGATGACTTTGCTGGGGTGAGCACCGGGAGGTGACTGGGGCTGGATAAGGAATGGATAGGGCACAGGGTAGAGCTATCTCATCATAGTTAGGTCCTGGTGGCTTTGGGAGACCGAGGGAGACCAGAGATACATATATATCCATACACGTGCACATGCACATTTGTGTTCTCTCTCTCTCTCTCTCTCTCTCTCTCTATCTCTATCTCTATCTCTCTCTTTTTCCCCATTTCTTGCTCTGAGCTACCATGACATACTACTAGCAAGGCCATTATCAAGAAGGCCATGTACCTTGCACGTACAAAATCAACCCTCTTTATAAAGTGATCCAACCTCAATTATTTTGTTATGGTGATAAAAAACAAGACTGGTACAACAGGCAAGCTTTGTGCTGCCTCCATTCAAATGAAAACTGAGCCCCATACCTGAAGGGATGAATGACTTCCAGCTGTGCTTTGTGAGACCCTTCCTTCCTGAACCACCAGTCACTTTCATTTTTCTTCCTTTATGGAGACCAGAACTCTCTGATGCTAACAGCTACAGTTCTGCAAACAGCACTTTAGACTCAGTGCCCGTTCTCACCTCTCGCTTGGCTTTCCAGAGAAACATCTCATCAGTGCGCCGGAAGGCTTCTTTGAGGGCCGCTGCCGGGTCTGTGCGCAGCTCTGGCTGGTGGGAAGCATTGGCGTGCACGTGGACCGAGGCATACCTTGCAGCATCCACTCCTCCATGACCATCAAACACAGCAAAGTAGGCGCGGTCCACAGAGTCCTGGTGGGAACACGGTGGGAGTCAGGCCCGAGGCAGCTGCTCTCATCGGGGAGGGTGTTCTCCAGGCAGTAGCTAGGGTAGCACTATGGTTGCAGAGTTGTCCACACTTCGTTATGTTGGAAACCTCATCCCCACGGTATGTAAGGGAGATCTCTGGGAGATAACTGGGATCAATCCACCGAGGGATGAATAGACTATCAAGGAGTTTTTCTCCTTGGGAAACTTGTTCTGTCTTGCTATGTGATAGCCTTCACTGCTTTGGTGTTCTGCAGAGTTTCCCATCAGCATGAAGGCCCTCTTCAGATGCAGCCCATGACATAAAGCCTCTCAGTCTCCAGAGCAGAAATACATTTTTCATAAATGACCTAGCCTCAGGCAACAAAACACACCCAAGACAAGTAGGGTCTGGAAGAACTGGCATGGCCTTTACCATCAGACAAGTCAAACTGCTCAAGTACTACAAACAGCGAGGCTTAGGAAAGGTCAGCCCTCAGAGCCTCAGGCTCAACAGCTCTTCCAGGCTATTGCAGACATAACCCAAGGTAAGATGCATCAGGAGGCATTCACTGTTAGAGACACAGCAATTCAAGTCTGAACCTAGCACCTGGCCTCTTTATATAAACACAGCCAACTGCTGGCTTTGGTTAGTCTTTGGCTGTGGAAAGGAATGTGCCTGGAAGCTTGGTGCTGTGAACTAGCTTCTCAGGCTCCACAGGGTGGTACTTGAGAGCTGCCTCGCACTCAGCGCAGGACAGCAACTTCTCAGTATTCCCCAGCTCAGCTTTGGCCGGCAGCTCTCTCAGCACTCATGGCTCCTCACCTTCTGCATCAGCCCCACCCTCATGCTATACTGCCCGTGTCTGGGCTCTGCTGGGGCAACACTCACAGACAAGCCGAAGAGGTGGTTGAAAGTAGGAAGGGACACATGTCGATCCTCCATCTTGCGCCGTGTGTTCCGGATGGCATGGATAGAAACCAGCCACTGCCGCTGAGGGGCCTGGGCAGTCAAGGACACCTGCTTCTGCCACTGGCTACATACTTCCCAAAGGCAGTTAAAGAAGCTCCGTGCCAGGCCTTTGGCATCAAACACTGAAGGGCATGATGGAGAAATTGTTAACCAAAAAGCAAAACCATACAACTGGGGCTTAGCTACTCTCCCGTACTCCTTTCCTGCCGTGTTCCCTGGGTTTAAATAGCCCCACTTGCCAGGCGGTGGTGGCGCACGCCTTTAGTCCCAGCACTCGGGAGGCAGAGGCAGGCGGATCTCTGTGAGTTCGAGGCCAGCCTGGGCTACCAAGTGAGTTCCAGGAAAGGCGCAAAGCTACACAGAGAAACCCTGTCTCGAAAAACCAAAAAATAAAAAAAAAAATAAAAAAAAAAATAAAAAAAAAAATAGCACCACTCAAGCCTACAAGGGCCCCACCTCACCAACCAGGGTAAGCTTAGCACACTAACCTATAAACTAGGCAAGAAAGTCTGTTGCTGCTGACAAAAAAATGTCTGGGGGGCTGCCCATTAACTAGAAATACTTTAGGTCCAATGACAGAGGCATAAGTGAATTCTGCCTTTTCTGATGAAAAATTGAGCTACTGTTAAAAAGATTTCTGCTGGGCGGTGGTGGCGCACACCTTTAATCCCAGCACTTGGGAGGCAGAGCCAGGCGGATCTCTGTGAGTTTGAGGCCAGCCTGGTCTACAGAGTGAGTTCCAGGACAGGCACCAAAACTACACAGAGAAACCCTGTCTCTAAAAAAACCAAAAAAAAAAAAAAAAAAAAAAAAAAAAAAAAAAACCAAAAAGAAAAAAAAAGAAATAAGAAGAAAAACGATTTCCACACCTCAACACACAACTATCCTCTAGGCCAGCAACTGTGCTCTTGGCATGAACCCCAGAAAATGAGGGCTGTTCCCACGAGAACAGTGCATGGATCACACTAGCTTCATCTGTGACAGCCCAAACCTGTCATCTGTCCAGATTCCCTCCAACCTACAAATGACTCGGCAGCTAGACCCTGGGGGAGGGTTCAGCAGCAGAACGCAGGGAAGCGCTGACAGGTGGCCCAGACAGGTCAGTCCCCGGAGAACCACACCAAATGGAAGATGCCATTCCCCAGATGTCAGGCTTTTTTGAAATGACATCACTGAAATGGAGAAAAGCAGTCACTGCAGGAGTTAGGGCTGGGTATACAGCAGGAGAGGTGAATCCGGGCGGCCTGTAGAAGGATCTCTGTGATACGGAAACTGTCATGTGTCTGACCATGTTCAGATCCTGTGTGTGACAAACTATTACAGTTTTGTATGCTATTACCAGGAGGAAACTGAGTCAAGTGCATTTGGGATAGCTCTGCATTTTTTTTCCATAATTATCTGCATGTGTACCTATGATTATTTCAAAACGAAGTTCATTTAAAGGATGGGACAGAACAGAACAATTCCCCACCCCAACCCAAGCCCCACACCAAGCAAGCAAGCAAAAACCCAGTTAGGGCTGGGGTGGACCCTGGTGACGGAGCCTCTGCTTAGCCCACCCGCTTGAGTTAGGTCTGCAGAACCACACACAAGAAAAACTACATGGCAGCACAGACAGACACTACAAAGTTTACGAGAATGTGAAACTACTTATGATACGATTTTAAATTGAGAACGACAGAAAATGACATATATAGTTATTCACAAGTACACGGAAAAAAAAAATCACTTTGTTCCAGGAAAAAATGGGCAGAAATGCTCTCTGTATAACCAAGGCACAGGCAGTAGGACCCCAGGAGCTACATTTGTGGGCTCCCCGACTCCCCATATGTACATGGCTTAATACTTTTCCAGTTCCCCATTACAAGTGCTTGCCCCATGTGGCCTTTCCCTCTGCTCCTCAGCCAGTGGGGCTCAAGCCACTCTTGAGTGCTGGACCTGGTAATGTGCTGTGCAGAGCTGAATTCAGATTTAAAAGGAAAAAAGTCCCACAAAGCCTAGCTTCTAGGGAGAGACCACCAAGGATCAAGTTCAAAGGAGACTCCAGGGGCTAAGCTTTCAGGCCTCACTTCATCTCAATGCATAAAGCCCTCTTGCCTGTCTGGGTGCATACGTGAGTCAGAGCCATCGTCTAAGGGGGCAGTTCAAGGTCAGGTAACTGAAAACCACAGAGTTCAAACATCAAAGGCCACACCAGAGGGACATGAATTGGCAGAAGTGTGGCTATGAAGAAGGAAGGCATGGAAGGAAGCCAGAGGGAGCCACAGAAGAAAAGCCACGAGCAAGGAGAAGGATAAATCCAACCAGAGTCCTCTATCAAGGTGGGGGCAGGAAATGTACAGCCTGCTGTAAGGTCACGTCCAGGACAGTGCACCACTCAAGCATTCACAAACAGCTGTGGGAGTGGCAGGCTCAGGAGCTGGAGGACTGACTATATTAGGCCCAACCTAGGGACCACAGCTCTAAATGTGACCCAGTGCAACCTCCTGATGAACTTGTGTGCCCCTAATCCAGCCAGTCTCTAACCACATCACTTCCTAGGTCTTTCATTCTCTCAGGGTCTCCAGGCCCGGGCTGCCTCCTTTTCAGTCTCAGGCTACACTGCTATTTCCAGCAATAGGTTTAGACTTGAATTTTGTTCAAGCAAAGAAAGGGCAATTAAAACTGAGGAGGCAAGCCCCGCAGGAACGCCCAGCCTCAGGCTCTTGGAGCCCTACCCTGACTTCTGGCCAAGGGCTACAGCCCTGACTTCAGGAACTGCCTGGGAGGTCTGTCTTCACAACCATCACAGGGAGCTGCTGGCAGGTAGGCAGAGATGCTGTGGTCACATGTCTGCCTGTGGACAGTCTCACAGAACATGCCGATACAGCTGGGCAGGAGCAACTTGGAAACTACAGGCTTGCCACAGGCCCTCAAATCCACAAGCCTAGGCCTGCATGGCAGCTCTGGGACAGACAGGGAGGGAGGGCAGGGCAGACTCCTCCCGTCTCCACAGGCCCTGGTGAAGGCCTGGCTTGTCAGCTGTAATTCTCCTTCCTACCAGCAGGTGATGCTGTTTCCCGTCTGGAGAGGGAAGGTGGGGGTGCTTCCTTTGTGGGGCCCAGGGGCAGCTACCACCAGGCTGGAAGCCCGCTGGCTTTATAGAGAACAATGGCCCTTGTCATTGTGGATAGCTGTCTCCCAGGCAAGGGGCAAGGCCACGCTGGGATGAAGGCTGGCAGGGAGTTGTGGAGGGGCCAGGAAAAGGGTGGGGAGGGTGGCTGGTAGGCATAATTCTAGAGGCTGTATCTCTTTTTCTTTTTCTCCTATTGTGTTCTGTGTCTTTCCTTCTACACATGCCCTGATGCCCAGCTTAAAGCACACAGAAGCAGCAGCGAAGGAGAACAGCCCCAGCCTGTGTGGCGCACTCCTGCAGCGGCCTCTTCCTTCCTGCCAAGTCCGACCTTACAACAACCAACGCCTTGCCAAAAGACTAGGAAAGACAGCCCTGCAGATAAGGGCCCTGAAGCCTCTGGGCACTCACTCCCAGCTCCTGGGTCCCTCTGGTTGTGGTGGACCACTGTAGGGCCCAACCCACGGACGGCTGCTGCTCCAGCAGCAGACATGTAAGCCTCTACCTTTGCCACCTCATGGTGATGGGGCCACGGAGTGCTGACATCCAATGGTCCCAACTAAGGTAAGTCAAGGCAGGGGACCTAGACAACAGCTGCTCCCCTCCATGGGCAGACATGCCACACTGCTGAGGGCCTCATGCCAGCTGAGGGGGAGCAAACACAGGGGAGGTTGCCTGTGTGCTGTGAGCCAACACCTTGGGTTCACGTGTAAAGCAGGACGAGCGTCATTCATTTCCAAGGGCTCTGAGGCATAACAGAGAGAAGATAAGGCAGTGCCTGGTCACGACCGGATGCCTCACTGGCTGGCTCTGACCTGGGTGCTGGCCAGTCCCCACTGCAGGTTTCCTACTCCATGTCATGTTTCCTTTGTACTCTGACCTTGCTGTCAAGGGCACTGACCTTCAGTGTCAACCTGACTCTGTCACTTGCTAAACAGTCTCAGAGCCATATGAGAGGAACTCACAGGTCACAGGGGCTTTCTCTTCCTCCTCTTCCTCTTCCTCCTCCTCCTCTTGTTCAGGCAACTTCTTGAATTCAGAAAGGTCTGTTTGTAGCAGCTGGGAAATCGCCTTGTGGGTCACCGCTGCAGCCAATGGTGGGGGAGCATTCCTGGGGAGAAGACAAGAGAGGAGGCTGGAGTAGCTCCCAGCTGAGGGGCAGGCCTGCATCCTCCACCTCCAGACGGACTTATGCCTCCACCCTTCCTGTGGTGTCATTACCGGTGACCTCTGCCTCCAAGGACCTGGAATGGATGTCCACACAACACCAGGGCACACCATTTGCTAGGATCTGCTGGAAGAGGTATCCTTGAGGCATGTGAACCTCGGTGACCAGGGATCTGCCCTGGTTCTCAAGCTGGAGACCCTGGGACCAGGGCATGTTACGAGCTAAACCGTATTCCCTAACTCATATGCTGAAGGCTGAACACTTATTGCCTCAGATGGGATCGTTCTTACAAGTAGGCTCAATGAGGAGAGCACTAGTAAAGACGAGACTATGGTAGAGTGGGATGGGTCCCTGCTTTAGTATGACTGGCTTCTGCTGTGAAGAGGGGTAAATACAATACAGACACACCCATGAGGAGAAAGCCACACAGCTGTAGGACAGGGGTGTGGGGATTCTGGACCTACACTCCAGGGAATGCCCATGATTATCTGCAGACCACCAGGAGGGCTCAGCCAGGCTGACACTTGCACCTCCATTTGGCCTCCATCCTGTGAGACAAGTGTGAGACTATGGTGTCTGGTCTGTGTGCTTTAGCGGGCAGCCCCAGGAGACTGCTACTGGAGAGTGGGGCCCAGGTGATGCCTTCTGACAGATGACCCATGCTGCCTATGCTCGGTACAGCTCAGGGTCTCTGGGCTGCTGGGGGTGGGTCAGGCTACAGACACAGGGAACTCTGGTCTGTTCTGAGGAGAGACATGACAGTGTCCGACTGAGTTCTTAGATCTCTCTGAGCCCATGGAGGATGGGCTGAACGATGAATGCTGTTGACAACAGCCTAGAGAGGTTAAGGCCTAAGGGCTGGGCAGGGGGCCTTGGTGACAGAAAGAGACAGAGGAGAACGGTGCTGGGAGCTACCAAGAGTGGGTCAGAGGAAAGAACAGAGAATCCAAGTACCTGATGTGAGCAGCTGGGTGGAGGGCTTGGGGGAGCCCCACCAAGAGCCCAGCTGGGACAGGGAGCCAGGTTCTGTTTCCACAGGTTCTGCAGAGTTCAGGAGCCCTGAGGAGCTGTGGGAACATGGTTTGGCAGGAGCTAGAGCCCAGGAGGAATGAAGGCTGGGAGGCCCTGCTCCAGGAAGAGTTGGTGGAGAGGGAGTTGGGAAATAAGTGTCCTCCTTGGGACCACAGAAGAGCATAGGACAGTGCCCAGGAACATCACCTCATGCTGGCGGCAGTCCGGGAGAGGAAATGTCAGTTTCCTGTTGGGGCCTTGGGCAGGCAGCAGTGCAAAATGGGACAAGGGACCAAAGAGGAGAGGCGCCTGGTGAAGAGAAGCCTGCTGTAGCCAGGGCAGTGAAGACAGTAGGCTGAGGATGCACCTCTCCATGGCTGCTCTGCCCTCCACAGGGCTCTGAGCCTTGGGGATCCTGTTTAAAACAGAAGCCCCGAGTCTCTGACAAAGCGGTCAGTCTTCCTGGGGCCTCAAAAGCTTCTAGGATGCACCTCGACCCTACAACCTGCCTCCATGTCTAGTGGGGGATTCCCGAAGCTAGACTATGTGCTCTAGCCCAGTGTGCCTATTCCAAAGGGCATCTGGCTGAGTCTTCACGGCCGACAGTCTGGCTTTTAAAACTTCTTTAATTTAAAAAAAAAATTGAGATAGGGTTTCATTTTGTAGCTCAGGCTGGCCTTGAAATAGCCATATAGCCCAGGCTGGCCTCAAAGTGGTGATCTTCATTGCTTCAGCTGGGATTATAGTTGTGAACCATTATGCCTGGCTTTTGTGTGTGTAAGTGTGTGTGCATGTTCCTGCAGAGGCTAGAAAAAGCAGATGTCTTACTCTGTCACTCTATTGGATTCCCTTGGGACAGGGTCTCTCACTGAACCTAAAAGCCACTGAGCTCCTGGGCTCTGCCTGTCTCTATCCCCTAATACTGGGATTACAGGTACATGCAAACACGTCCAGCTTTTATGTGGTCACTGGGGATCTGAACGTAGGTTTTCATGCTTGTACAACACTCTTACCCACTGAACCATCCATCTCCCTAGCCCCTTTATTGCCCTTTAAAACAAACAAACAAAACAAACAAACAAACAAACAAACAACAACAACAAAACCAACCACAGTATCTCACATAGTCCAGGCTGGCCTCAAGCTTGCTATGTAACCAAGGCTGACCTTGAACTCCTAATTCCCCTACCTCTGCCTCTTCAGATGGAGTGCTAGGGTTACAGTAATGCACCAACCATGGCAGGCTGACATTTCAGCTCTGATGAGAACAACGACCTTCTAAGAGCCTTGCTGATGAGTCATATCCTAAGGGTACTGGCCATCTAGTGATGGCCTTTAGTTTTAGAGAACTGAGCACTGAACCTGGAGACTCCTGCAGGCTAGGCAAAAGTCGGCCACAGCTTTCTTTTTACTTTTTGAATCAAGATCTCACCCAGGCCCTTCAACTGTGCCCTGTATTCTAGGCAGGCCTGAGCGTCAATCCTCCTGCACTGACCTCGAGTAGCAGACATTACTGGACAGCACTGCCAGGCTCTGCTGTACAGTGAGCTGAATTCTTCAAAACAGAGAGTGACTCGGGAGAGGCCTGTGGCCGAGCCTTTGAGGAAACAACTGGCTGCAATGGGGTGCAGCCCGGCGGGACGCACCTGCCTCACTCGCTCGCTGAGACCCTGAGTCACATCCCCACCCCTCTCTCGCCACACTTCCCACCCCAAATAGAGAAGAGCACATCTGGGAGGAAGCCAAGACACGAGAACAAGGTCCCCGTTTGAGGCACTTCCTGCCAGGCACTGGGCTTTCCTGTAGAGGCAGGGAGAAGGTACCCGCTCATCTGGCACTGGTGAGGTCATGCTGAAGCTTCCTGCTTGCTCACTGCCTGCTGCATTGGTTGGGGGCAGGGAGGCAGCTTCCAGCCATGGAGACATAGACAATGCCTGGCCTCTGGCCACCAGCACTTCCTTCCCACTCCAGGGACCCACCCATGGATGTTCTGGTGGCCCTCAGCCCTGTCACCTGATTCTGGTCCTGGGAGTGGAGCTCTTCAACTAGGCTAGAGGATACTGTGCCTAGGAAATGGCTACCTCAAGGGTTACAAAGAGCTACAACATGACAGGGATGAAAACCACATCCAGATAATCACAGTGTAAGTTTTATACTGCTCAGGGACCTAGAGATGTGACAATGAAATCACAATAAACGGAGAAGAAAGGAAAAAGAGTGTGCAAAGCCCAGAGGTCAGAGATATGACTTCTGGATGGTCTCAGAGGAACACCATTTAAAATCCGAAGAAAGAGACAATGGTTCACTATATTTTATACCCACAACTCTAAATTGGCTGTGGGGACATGAGCAAGGCAAGAGGGCACAAAGTAACTGTGTGTGTGCACATGGGTAAATGTGAATGCCTGGGAACTGCTGCATATAACCAACGCAGGTTACATACGAGGCTCACCCGGCAGGTGATGGTGACACACACCCATGTCCACACATAAGAGAGAAGGTTAGAAAAGAACAAAACAAACCCTTTGGAGGCTGGAACAGAGACTATAGCTGTATACTATTTTTTTTTTTTTTTTTTTTTTTTGTGAGACAAGGTTTCTCTGTGTAACAGCTCTGGCTGTCCTGGAACTCGCTCTGTAGACCAGGCTGGCCTCGAACTCACAGAGATCTGCCTGTCTCTACCTCCCTTAGTGCTGGGATTAAAGGTGTGCACCACCACCAGCCCATTGCACTAAATTTTTATGGCACACTTATGGTTTGTTTATTGATGCATACACAGGGCCTCAGCAGGTCCCTGGGGCTCTGTGCCACCCCATCCTTCTTCTTTTTTTTTTTTTTTTTTGGTTTTTTCGAGACAGGGTTTCTCTGTGTAGCTTTGCGCCTTTCCTGGATCTCGCTCTGTAGACCAGGCTGGCCTCGAACTCACAGAGATCCGCCTGGCTCTGCCTCCCAAGTGCTGGGATTAAAGGCGTGCACCACCACCGCCCGGCCATCCTTCTTTTTTTAACTAAAAATAATTTTTTTTTTTTTTACTTTGAAAACTTTTAGAAACTTTACTGTTAAACTTGCATGCAAATAAAAACATCCCACATCAAAACTAACTTGACTCAATGAACAGTTAAAATAGGCATTCAAAATGGAAGCTATGGAGCAACACACTAAATATTATACTTTCAGTATCAACTATATTTTGTGTGCTTACCCATTACTAAAACAAACAACAACAAAAATCCATGACAGAATTAGAACTGGAAGGACAATTCGCTCTTTATCTTCTTTCATAATTAGTGACCATGACCATATTCAGCCCTTCCTTATCCCCCAATGATTAGCATTTCTTGTTCTTTTTCTTTCATGTTTACTATAGCCACATGTACATTTGTTTACATATATGTATATATTATTGGCTAGATCCCACATAGGAGAGAAAACATGCATTTTTTTTTTCTTCCTGATCTTGTGTGGCTTCACTTGATATTATGCATTCTGAGTTCATCAGAAAATAAACTTTTTAATACAGTATTTTGATCATGGTTTTCCCTTCCCAATCTCCTCCCTATCCATCCAACTCCACGGTCTTCTCTCTCTTTAGAAAGCCAACAGGCAAATAAAAATCTAATAAACAAAATAATAACACCACCACCATCCAAAGAAAAAGCACAACACACACACACACACACACAAACCATTAAAAAACACAAAATCAGAAACCATAATATACAAGCAAAAGGCCAGTAAGATAAAAAATGCCCAAACACACACACACACAAATCTACAAAAAATGCCATTGTGCTGACTTATCTACAGCTGGGCATGGCCACTCGTCTGCTTTGTAACCCAGTGAGATTCCACTGGAGAAAACTCATTTTTCCTTTCCAAATGGTTGTCAATTGGAGACAGCTTCTTGTTAGGGATGGGAGGGAGCCCATGTCCACTTCTCCTCTCAGCGCTGGGACCCCATCTGGCTTGAGCCCGTGCAGGCCTGTGCATGCTGCCACAGTCTCTGGGAGTTCCTATGTGCATCATGTCCTGCTGTGTCTGGAAGACACTGCTTCCACGGTGTCACCCATCCCCCCTCCCCGGCTCCTACTACCATCTTTTGCCCATCATCGACCACTTGTGTGTACCTCAGACGAGTCCTGATCTGGGGCTCTGTACTCCAGGCTCACCCCCTTTCAGGTGGACAGAACTCCTCTCAGCCCATCCCTGAGCGGGCACTCCGGGCACTCCGCTGTCGCCAGCAGCCATCATCGCCTTATGCACTCCCCGCTTCCCATTTCACTGCTGTAAAGCAACACCAGCTCCTTCCATCCAGGTCTCCCCAGGAAAGTCCTTCCTTGGCACCACCTACACCTGGGAACCTGTGCACAGCTCAGACACCCCGTCTAAGTCCCTGGGTGTCAGGGCCATGTGTCCTGGCCATCCCAGCAGGTATCCCCCATCAGCTTTCTCCCTCCCATTCCAGTCCTTCTGGGCTTGGATTCCTCTCTGGACTCCTGAGCCCTGCAGGCAGCAAGGGCCTTTGTCATCTACACAGCCGATCCAGCGGCTGCTCTCTCCTAACTGCTTCACCCCTGCAGCAGTGTGGCTGTGCTGCTCCGTCCTTCTCTCACTTCCTGTACTCAAGCCTTCTGACCATGAAACGGCCAGTTCCTTCCCACCCCGAGAATGAGTCAATTTATACCATCTGTATCTAAGATACTTTCTCCGAATTAACCAGCAACACCATATTCATATAACGTGATCACAGAGCAGTGCTTCTGAGACTGTGGGGTCCAGGGTGGACACGGCTCTGAAGCAGACTGCCTGTGCACTGTCTACTGTGCTAGGGTCCTAGCAACTCCTCCTGGGTGAGTAGAGATGGAGTTGATGGGCACCAAGGGGGCAAGGAAAGTGCATCCTCAGGGGACACTGAGGAGACAACAGACTGAGGCTGAACATTGCTCTTTGCTCTAGCTTCGGGATATCTGCAGAAGAGTCAAATGAGTTATTCTGAGAGCAAGAATTGTGGGCTTGTTCCCATGGTGAATGAATGGCCAGGTTTGTATGGATGCTGTATGGCCTGAAAGTCCTCTTGCCTCTGCAATAACCTGCACCCATCTGAGCAGAGGGGGCAGAGATCAGAGATGGCATCTGTCCTTTACTGTCTTTCATGGCACAAGTAATTCCAGAATGGATAAATGAAGGGGAAGGTCCACAAGGCCCAGCACAGGTCTTCTGAAAAAGGGGGTCTGAGTTCAGCCCAGGAGACAGTCCTGCAGCCTCACAGAACCTCTTCTCTTCCTTCCCTGTCTGCAGAGTGGCTGGACCAGGCACTTCTCGGTGCCTGCACATCTTTTATCTGTGAGATGGACAGGGCTAGCTGCCTCTTGGATCATCAGGGCTTCGAGAGTCATGTGGCCCTGCCTTGCCCAGCCATAAAGCCAGTCTCCTAGCCCTCTTACCTCTGCCTTAAAAACTGGCAGAAACAGGACCTACCTTTGAGCACTTAGACTGGTTCAATTATGTACCCCTCAACAAGGACATGATCCAGAGTGTGACCTGATCTAGAATTACAGTTTGTATAAATGCAGTTACAGTAAAGCGGGGTCATTTCGTGGAAGGGCGGCCTCTAATCTACTATCCAATATGACTAGTATCCTTCAAGGAAGGAGGCCAAAAAGAAAACTCGGGGAGCTAGTTCAGTCGGCAAAGTGCTTCCTTCGCAAGCATGAAGCCATGCGATTAGATCCCCAAAAGCCATGTGAAAATCGGAGTGTACGTGTGTACACCTGCAATCCCAGTGATGGGAGCAGAGAGACATGGGCATCCCTAGAGATTTGAGGGCCACCTAGCCTGGCCTGCACGGTGAAGGTCTAGGCCAGTGAGGGACTGTTTCAAAGATTGTCCTCTGCTCTCCACATGTACGCTGTACACACCCACACAAAATGAAGTTTAAAAAAGTGAGGTCACACAGACAGGGAGAACGCCATGTGATAATAAAGGCAATTTACCAGAGAGGTGAGTCTAAAAGCCAAGGAGCACTAAGCTGTGGCCACCAGAGAGTCCAAGACAGCACAGCCTTGTTCGATTTTGGATCTCTGGCCCTTAGACCTATCAAAGACAAACTTCTGTTCTCACTGCCTGGACTGTAACACTTGCGTGCTGCAGCCCCACGACACCTACACCCTCATCTCAAAGTTGCACTTTCTGTTACTTCAATACTTTTAACAATGAGTTGAACACATTAAATGGAAAAATGTTTGGTCTGGAGAGATGGCTCGGTGGTTAAGAGCACTTGCTGTTCTTGTAAAGGGTTCTGTTCCCAGTACCTACACTGGTGCTCACAGGCATCTGTCGGCAGGCATGTGGTGCACATCCATATATACAGGCAAAACACTCATGCACATAAAATAAAATCAGTAAAAGAAAAACAACACCAACTGCAGAAGTAAGAAATAGGTAACTTTAAATAGGTGCACTATTCTGAGTAACTTAGTCATGTGCTTGTCTTACGGGGACAGTAACTTGTCTGTCCAGTGCACCTATCCATCAGTCATTTAGCATTTGTCTTAGTACCAGTGTTCAAAAGGCCCTTATTCTGCTTAGCAATAGCTGCAGAGCACAGGAGCAGTGAGGCTGCACTCTGACAGTGAAGAGAACCATAAAGAATGGTTTCCACGTATCTTTAAATAAGATAGTGGATGCTCTTGACCTAATCCCCAGACATGCTGAGCCTGCTGAGATCCATGCTGAAGGAGTCTCCTGCCTGCAAAACTGAGACACAGAAGCAGGAGGAAAAGGCCCGAGTAACCACTCACTCTGCACTTTCAGGCTCTCCTGGAATGCACCCCTACAGAGAAGGGGAGACCATGCCACTCTCACAAGTCTCAGGTAGGTCAAGGTCAGCACCTGACAGACAATGCTGCACCCTGCTCCTTTCCATCAGGCTTCTCCCTTCTGAGGCGGCCCAGGCCTACCTGCTGCCCAGGAAGCCCATTGCCAGCTCAGCCAGCTCAGCCTCCACCTCTTCCTGGCTCAGTACTGTCCCTGGGACCTTCCATGGCAAAGGGCTCTCTGGGCTCAGTGGGGCTGGGAAGTCTTGGAGGAGGGTGTCCAGGAAGCCTGGGATCTCACTGTCACAGGCCATCTGGCTGCTGTTGTGTAGGGCTCCAGAGGCCATGCCCAGGGCATCCCGGGGACTTGCAGTTATGTTGGGGTGAGATGGTCTCCAGTCAGTCTTCACTCTGGGGAGAGATGTCAGAGTTAGAATACCACAGGGTGACAGTTTCTGTATGATGTGGAGGACCCTGCTTTGTCTCTTTCACCAGCAAGCAAGGTGAGGCAGGTACTTCAACAAGCTCTGGGCCTCATGGTTCAGGGAACACAGCTAATGGAGTGGTAATCCCGTTTAGTATCCTGACATGGGTTCAAGCGGAGAAGCATGCATGCCCAGAGACTAGCCTTAGAAGACAGTATCAGGAGCAGGCCATGAAGCCATCTCAAAGAAGTGACAGTGGAAATGCATGTTGCCTGCAGAGTGGCGGGTATGGTCAGAGGCAAGCAGGAGAGGGACACCGGGACTGGGTCATCAAAATAGGTAAAGGGTTTAACTGGATCTCAGGATGCCAGTAGCCAGCAGGGCCCAGGGAAGAAGTGATGCCAGCATGTCCATAATTGACCAGCTGGTAGAAAGGGACATAAACAGAAGCACCAACACACAGGGGCTGTCAGTGCAGAGTTACTTGGGAGCTAGAGCAAATTAGGAACAAGATGGGCCCCTCCCCAGGTACCTCTGGGGCTGCCTGCCAGGGATGAGGGGCTTCTGGGACATGGTCAGGTCTGTTCACTGCTCTCTAGCAGGAAATGTGAGTCAAGGGCTTTGAACACCCCAGCTGGGCACATGGGTTCCAGCCCCTTCCCACATCCTTAAGGACACTGAGGGCTCTGTAGCTGCCAGGCCCCGGGTGTGACCCCCAAGCTCTGCAAAGCCAGGCTAAATCCCCAGTTTACCAGGATCTGGAGAAGGTGGTCCCCTGCCCAGGGTCTCAGGATAAGGATAGGCCTTGGAGGAATCCCTGCCTGAGCCTCAAGCTGTCACTGCCCACACCAGCCCTTTCACACTTGAGGTACACAAAATGCCCAAGACTCTTCAAGTCCATAGCTGTACCCTGCCCTCTTCCCTGGGGTGGGATTTAGCTCTCATGTGGCTCAGAGCCACCTCCAGCATGGCCAACCATGTACTCAGTGTCCAAGTCTTGCAGGGCACTGTCACCCCTTTAGATGGCCGATGACACAAACAGAGTCCTATCTTCGTTTACGATCATCCAGCCTCAAATAATACTTGAGTGTCTCTTGCTTATGTCTTGCTTTTTGTTCCTTTGTGGTGCTGGGAACTGAGCCCAAGGGCTGGTGTACGCAAGGCAAGCCCACTACTATGGAGCCACACATCAACCCCCTCTGCCTTTCTTTCATGATCCCTGTGATGCGCGTTGGTCCCTCCCTCCCCTGGCTCTCCTTGGTGCTGGAGCAAAGTCCTACTTCCCATCACACCCCGGCAGATAACCTCCCTGCCAGCATCTGCTCACACAGGCCCCTCTCTGCAGTCACGGCTTTTTGTCAGGTACACCGCAGGCCTAGTGCGACTGTCCACTCACTTTAGCCCTCCAAGGATGTGGCACCTTTGGGGGCTCTACTTAATATTCTGGCTTAGGAACTTTCATTAGGAAACAACTCAGTGTGTTGCCATCAGAGGAAACAAATGGCAATCTTTACGGTGATAAAATGGATGTGAGACTCTGAGCACCCCAAGTTCTAGGCAGAACCTAGAGAGCAGCTTCACAGTCCATCTCCCTTTGAAGGCCTTTCAGATTCTAACCACTAAATGGATCAGGTAGAAAGACAGGCGAGACTCCTAGAACCATCAGTCTTGGAACGATCACAGATGGTGTCTCCACACTTCGCTGGGAGGGAGGGTTGAGGTATGACACAGGGATGAGGAAAGTCCGAAGACCTAAAGGGAACTCAAAGGGACAGCAAAGGCTGTCCTCACTTACAACAGTTTCTAGTACAAAAAGACTAGAAAACACAAAGAGGGGATGGAGATGCATCTCAGCGTAGACTGCTTGCCTGACACGCACAAGGCCCTGGGTTCAGTCCCCAGCACCACACCTGTGACCCTGCACTTGAGAGGTAGGGCCACGAGGATCAGAAGTTCAAGACCATCCTGGGCTCCATGCAGAGTCACAGGCCAACTGGGACACTAAACAAAACACAAAAGGAGAAGTAGATGTGGGAATGGTCCCAATATCATGTTAATCAAAATAGTATTTAGGGTACAAAAGCAAAGGTGTGGTGTGAAAGCTAATATTGTCAACTTAACAGGATCTAGAACTACTGAAGAGACAAGTCCTGTCTGTTTGCGATTCCCTAAGTGAGAAGGTCAACTACAATTGTGGGTGGTACCATTCTATCAGCTGGGGTCCTATACTAAATAAATGAAGCACACTAGCGGAGCCCAGCATCCATCTCTTATTCCCTCACTGTGGACACAATGTGACCAGCTCCCTCTTCAAGATTATGTTGCCATCATGGACTGTATTCCTTGAAAACCCCTCATTCCTTAAGTCCCTTTATAAAGTATTCTTTTGCAACAAGAAAAGTACAAGTGATAAAAAAACAAAACACAACACCTCTTTCTTTTTTCAGAGGCTGGAATCAAGAGCGAATCTGTTTTTAAAAAGATACACAAAGAAGCTACATGCTGGTGGTGGCACATGCCTGCAAGCCCAGCATTCAGGAGGCAGAGGCAAAAGAGTTGCCACAAGTTTGAGGCCATTCTGTCTACACAGCAATGTCCAAGGGAGGCCAGGCTAGAAACCCTGTGTCAAAAACCAAACAGCCTCCAACACTGGAAGAGGCAGGGTCCTGCACCCGGTCTACAGCAGCCAGCTTGAGCTCATCCACCAGCAGAGTAGGACTAAGTAGAACAGTTCAGTTTAAGGGAATGAGAGATGACTCGCAAGCAGAGGGACTTGGAGATCACGCAGCAGAAGCAGACAAAGGCAAATGACCAGGAGGCCCCCACGGGGCTCGGTTCACCTTCCTGTCCTGTGTGTGTGGAGCCAGTCCCACCATGCTCCCTTTCCTCCTGTAGTGCTCACAGGTTCCAGCACATTCCCTTGGTCTTGACTCTGCAGTGGGTCCTTTCTGTGTTTCCTTTCCTTCAGGTAGCCTCGCTCCCTCTTAGAGGTGAGGGGTTACCCTTTCCCAGTGTTTTTATTCCTATGGGGCATACCCCGAAGTATTAAAAGTAGCTTTGTAAAAAACAAACAAAAATATACATACAGTACTTTTTGTTGAAGGTTATATATAAATTACTAGAGTTAAAATTCACTGTCTACACTCACATTTATTTACAAGTTAATAAAATGTAGCCTGGGTTACAAAGAGCAAGCAGGTAAAAAGATAGAGTGTAAACAGAGCGAAGAAGGAAGGATTAGGACAGGAATGAGACAGATCCAGGATAACCAAAGGTAAGACGGAGAAGAATCAAGTGGGCCCTGAGCTGGGGTTGGAGACGGACAGCAGAGGCAGTAGGGCGTTTGTACATAGGCGGAGCATGGAGACAAAGGGATGGCATCAATTTCTCAGAGGACCAGGCCAAACGTCATACAGCACCCCACTCACCAACTGCTCTAGTCTCTTAGTATGCAGGGACAGAAGTGTGAAGACTGCAAAGCTGTTCTCAAGCAGTGACAAGCATTTGGATTATTCCATGCAATTCTACAGGACCTAAAGGTACCAAAGTTCTCCAGCAGTGTGAAATGGGCTACCACAAAGCTATGACTAGGGTCAAAGTGAAAGGACAACATGCTCAGACCCAGAGCACACAGAAAGCCCCAACTAGCAACACCTGCCCACAGCATCACCCTACCTGCCACTACTGCTGCTAGATGTCTCAGAAGGCCTCTTTCTAAGCTTTGCCCCCAGACTGTTCCTGCATCTGGGGCCCTTCCCCACAGTGTACCCTCTTTCCTTGGCATCTGGGCTCACCCTCTTTGTACTGCAGCACTCTGGACCCAAGTCTTTAACGTACCTGGCTACACACCTGCTCTCACTGCCCTGTGCTGTCTGCTCCAGGCTCGGGACCTGTTTGTCATAGGCCCCAAAGCGATCTGCACCGTGTATGCTGAGTGGGGCTTGGGTGGCAAGGCACACAGCGTGGCACCATGCGTATGTTCTTGTGCAAAGCTCTGCCTGCATCTGCTGGCTTACTCTCAAGGCCCATCCTGACTGTCCACTTGCACTAGAAAGGCAGTATACCCAGAGAAATCCTGCCTGCTGTGGCCGTTTCTGCATTGTGTTGCTTGGGCCACGGTGAAGAACCAGGCCACAGCTTTCCTTCCCTGGAGTCTAGCTGAGGCAAAGAGTGAGAGCAATACCCTTCCTTGCTTGCCCTCCTTCTGACAAAACCCTAAATCTGATGCATGTCTTTCCAAGTTATATGAAACAACCAAGCTCTGGAAGCCCCAGACCCGAAGAGAGAGGTTCAGACAGTAGCAGGAAGGATTGGCGAGGGGCATGGCACCACTGGGGTACTGGAGGGGAGAGCAGTAGCTGGCTGGTAGTGGGCAGCTAGACAAAGGAGTCAGGGGAGAACGGAGTGGGGCAGAACACAAGTGCTGGGCCTGGTGTGGGGCTGTTTGGCTTTAATGGTCTCACAGCAGCAAAGGGCTCAGGATGAGAGGGACATGTGCATGAATGTGTGTACGTCACCAAGGGAGGGCCTGTGGGGAGGGTCAGGGGGAAACCAAGTTCCAGACGCCCATGGCTGCATGGCCTTGACTGGTTGGCCAAATGTGACACTTGGCTGGTTCCTCCTGGTTCTGGGACTGGTGCTTCTCTTATACATATGAGGTGGCAGCTGCTCCTAAGATCCTGAATTTGTGACCTCCCTGACTCAACTCTTCAGTATTGGGATCATAGGTGTTATATCCCTAGCCTCAGGACTCATTTCTCTATTTGTAACTGACTGCTAAGAATAGTTTGGTGTAAATCCTTCTAGATCTTAACTAATCTTTTACTTCACACATGGAAGAGATTTTATTTATATTTAAAAATGATTATAAAAAGTGTGATAAATACACATTAAATAAATCATCACTTTATGGTGGTTCACGCTTAGAATCCCAGCACTTGGGAAACTGAAGCAGCAGAACTGCCACCAGTTTGGTGCCAGCCTGGGCTTCTGAGTGAAACCTCAAAAAAGAAAATCCAGCCATGTGGTGGTGTCGCATGCCTTTAATCCCAGCACTTGGGTGGCAGAGGCAGGTGGATCTATGTGAGTTCAGGGCCAGCCTGGTCTACAGAGTGAATTCCAGGACAGCCAGGGCTACACAGAGAAATCTTGTCTAGAAAAACCAAACCAACACCCCCCCCCCCAAAAAAAAAGAACCAACCAACCAACCAAAGGGCGGAGGGGTGGTGGGGTGCTGTTTGGGAGTGTAGCTCAGTTGGTAGATACTTGCCTTGAAGACATGAGGTCCTGGTGAACACCTGCAATTCCAGTACTTGGGGGATGGAGGCAGGAAGAGCACAAGTTCAAGGTCATTCTTAGCTACCTTATGACTCGGAGGCCAGCCTGGGCTACATGAGACCCAGTTTGAAAAAAACCAACAAAACGAAACAACACACACACAAAAAACACTTAAGAATTTTTTTTTCTCTATTGGTGCTAGAGACTCAACCCAGGGCCTGTGCAAGCTTCGGATGCTCTCTACCCAGCCATGTCCACTCCCTACTTGAACCATCATTAACGGCCACTCTGTGGCGACAAGCACAGCCATATTATTATGCAGCCAGTTTTCTTTTCTTTTCTTTTTTTTTTTTTTTTTTCGAGACAGGGTTTCTCTGTGTAGCTTTGCACCTTTCCTGGAACTCACTTGGTAGCCCAGGCTGGCCTCGAACTCACAGAGATCCGCCTGGCTCTGCCTCCCGAGTGCTGGGACTAAAGGCGTGCGCCACCACCGCCCGGCTGCCAGTTTTCTTTTTAAAGGCTTAGTATTCTTTCAGTGGATCCCAAGCTCCATGAGGTCAGGGTCCCTGGCCCTTTGTGCTAAGGGAGCATTTTCATTTCCTGCTTCATAGCTCCAGGCCTCAGGCTACTGATCTCACTCTTAGTGGCCATTTCCACCCCAGTTTGTTGTGGAGAAAAAGTGAAATCTGACAATGGGAGGGATATGAGCATACAGACCACGAGGTAGAGATGGGCTCAGTTCCTCTGGTGAGAACGTTCACACAACTTGTCCCAGGGTATACTGTGAAGACATCTGTTACTCAAGGGGCCTGGAAGTAGAAGGCCTTGGTGGAGGAGACCACCGCCTTCCGCTGGGCCTCCCTAGATGTTAGTCTCTGTGCAGAAATTCCTACAGCCTGGTGCCTTTCCTCCTCATTACACAGACAGCTTAGGGGCTGGCCTGAGACCACACAGCTGTAACGGTGGAGCCCCAGGCTCTCATGACTGAGGCTCAACCGCAATCTAGTTAAACAGCTTCAGACCGAGTCTCCAAGCCAGGCGTTAACTAAAACACCAGCTTTAAACACACGCAGGGGCGCGCCAGGGCGCCAGACATTCAGGTTGACAATGTGGGGGCCTTACTAGTAGCGGGCCTTCACTAGTAGGGCTGAGGGAGGGCCGTGGGCCTGGCCCACATGCTTGGGGTGGGAATGGGAGATCCTTGAAAACCGGGGACTGTCACCCCGTGGTACTCCCGTTTGCCTCACAGCTCAGCCCCCTCCAGGACCTCGGTTCAGTCACACCCCATGGGGTCAAGAGATTCCCAGTTCTGTGTCCTTAGCTCCCATGCTTTGCCTCAGTCCCGCAGGGTCCCGGTTGCTTGCCCCGCTCTTATGCTCACGGGTAACCCCACGTCCCTTGAGTTCGGCCCCCGAAACCCGTCTTGGCCTTAGTGCTTTCTCGCCTCTCCATTTCCTCCTCCTCCGTCTCTTTTCGCCCTCATGCACCTCATGCCCCCACCTGACCGCCACCCTAGCCGGAGTCTTCCACCCGCGTCCTTCATCCCTAGCACCCCGCGGGCCTCACCTGCCAGGCTGCCGCAGTGCTCCCCACGAGCTGCTCTGGGCCGGCCACGCCTACTTCCCGTCCTGGGGCGCCGCAGGCTCCGCGCAAGCGCAGTCAGGGCCTCGGGTGGGCCTCCGCTGCCCCCTGGCGGCCTCTTGGCCCTCTTGTTTTTGGGAGGAGACGTTGCCCGTTCACCAGTGAGCTGCTTCACTTCTCCAAGCAGAAGTGAGTAGGCAGAAAGCAGTCCTTGCTTCCCAAAGCTCAGAAATTAAACAACTCGTGTGATCAGCTGCAGGGCAGGGATGTGGCTACATACTGCGTAGGACTGGCCACTCATCAGAGACAAGAGGCGCATTCCTCTGGGTCACGTTCGCTTGTTTCATTTTTAAATAAGAGGGTCATGGGAATGCTTTCTTGGAAAGAAAACATTCATCTGATAGCAATGGACGTGTATGATGCCCGTGTGCGGTGTGGAAGCACCCTCCAAGTTTCACTGTGGTCCTGCCCCTAGGAACAGGCTCCATGTGGTCAGGGTCCCTGATGCCTGACCCTTTGTGCTCAGCAGGGCTGCCTGGCCACAGAGTGAGATAAGCAGCCCGAGGCCTGGGGCTATCAGACAGGAAATGAAAACAGCCCCTTACTACATTGGGTAGTAAGGCAGTCTTAAAGACAAGTTTGGCGGTTAGGCAGTGGTGGCGCACACCTTTAGTCCCACCACTTGGGAGGCAGAGGCAGGTAGAACTCTGTGAGTTCAAGACCAGCTTTGTCTACAGAGTGAGATCCAGGACAGCCGGGGCTACAGAGAGAAACCCTGTCTTTTTTAAAAAAAAAAAAAAAAAAAAAAAGGCTTCAGGTGACATCACAAAAGAAATCCTGCAAATTAATCTGTTTTAATCTGTTGTGGGAGACTTATGGATTTATAACAGTTTGTTTCATTTTGTTTGCTCCTCAGAACTGTGCTGACAAGTACATGCCATCAAGACCACACTGACTTAGGGAACTAAGGTCTCAGGGAATTCTCACTGATTGGAAGGTTTCAGGGAAGCCATGAGCCTGGAGAACCAAAAGATGGCTGGTGTGGGTACCGGGGAGCGTGCGTGCGTGCGTGCGTGCGTGCGTGCGTGTGTGTGTGTGTGTGTGTGTGTGTGTTTGCATGGTGGGAGAATGTCTGCTATGCAAGAAGCAATTCTGGTTCATTCAATCTGAGCCAGGTTTGAGGCCAGTTATAACTGGGTGAGGTAAAGTGATTCGAGTTGAGGGTGACGGCTCAGAGACGAAGCAAAGGCAGGCACTGGGAACTTACCCTCCCTTGTTAGGCTCCAGGCCAAGGACATACCCGTGTGTTCCTTTTGTCCTGAAGTTGCTGTCCACACAGTTAATGTCTTGCCTGTAGTCCATTATACCAAAGCTTTTAACTTTCATTCTTGTCAAAGGGATCTCAGTGTTAGCTCTACCAACCAGCTTAGCTCAAACCTGGGCTTCTCCAGCAAGGAACACCCAAGCTGTAGGGTAGAGCCAGGAGGTCCCAGATCTCCCATCCATGTCCT
This sequence comes from Peromyscus eremicus, assembly GCF_949786415.1. Lineage (NCBI taxonomy): Eukaryota > Metazoa > Chordata > Mammalia > Rodentia > Cricetidae > Peromyscus > Peromyscus eremicus. The sequence continues at coordinate 77,494,405 of NC_081428.1, read as the reverse complement.
CTCTCCCAGCCCCCTAAAGCCTTTTCCAGAAGCTTGCCTGAGCACTCTGTAGGTGGATACACACAACCTCCCAATCACACCAGCCCATATCACCCTTGTCAGAGACCAGATACATCACCCTTGGGCTTTAAAAATCTCAGTGATGGGTTACTGGCTCCCTCTTGGGTACTGATTGTTCTCATAGGGATAGGGAGGAATGATACATAGCTACAGGTCCATGGAACCTTCTACAGCACTGGGAGGGTGCTGCACCTGATGAAACAGACTTCCTCATGTCAACGTGCACTGCAATCGCAAGGTAACAGAAATGGAATCTGCAGGGCCTGGGGGACAAACCACTGGCCCTGCCACCATGAACCACAAGCAAAGACAAGGAGGGCTAGCCTGGGATCTTGCTGCCTCAAACAACACAGGCTGCCCTGTAGCTTTGACCTCATCAGCTTCCAAAGCAGAAGAAGTGATGCCAGGAACACAGCTGCTCCAAAGACAGTTCAGGCTTAGAACACGCCCCACCTCTTGTCCTAATCATTCCCAGTTGACATATTAGCAAGGATAATGAGGCTGGACACCACTGATGATGAAAGGTGAGGGGGCCAGGGGTTCAGAGTGCAGTTCCACACAAAAGGGACAATTTCAGGGAAAAACAAAGGGACACATTAAGAGGCCCATGTGATTGAAACCTCAGTGTAGAATTTTAAAGATGGATAGTCTGGGTCTAAGGCCTATAGGACAGTCTTTTCCCCAAGCCCAAATTAACTACACAACTGAGCTGCCCTCCTGTAGTCTGTTCAAGATGGAACTGGGCCAAATGGGCCGAACAGCAAAGCCACAGCTTTGTGATAGGTATCCAACTCAACAAGACATGTGGTTCCATTAAGGTTCCAGATTCTGACTGAGTGGAGAGGCTAGGTTCTGAGTGTCCCTTTTGTCCTATAGCTTATACGCCTGGGACACATTCCATGCAGCTTCCTGATCCACTACTTGGGCAGCTTTCCCAAGGTATCACCTCTTCCTCTGTTGTATGATCTTCTATGGTATTCAGGGCTTAGGTGGGAAGCCTGGTGGGGCCATGTGGATAGACTACTAGTTGTCTTATGGCTTTCTCATGAGTCTCCCTGCCTTGAGTGTCGGGGAATCTACTGCAGAGGGAGGGTTCCTGTGGGAATGCTGAGGCCCTGCAAGACATGGCAAGGCACGGCCAGAGGGCAGTCAGTTTCTATCACAACTGAAACAGGAACCCATGCTGGGTGGGTGAAGGAACATAGGAAGAGGTTGCAGTCAGAAAGGTGGCCCACAGCTACGCCCAGCTACCACAGAGCAATCTGGCTGGCTTACAGAGTATTTTCTGGATTTGGCATTTGACCAGCTTCAATGGGGTACCCAGCTGCCTGCTGAGGCAATACAGACTCATGATGAGAACAGGAGTGAAAACAGATCACAATGTTACCAGAGTCACACACTCTATGTGCCAAATTTGCTTGGGGTTTCTGAGTGCCGGCCATAAAAACGGGTTAGGGATCAGGGAGCTAGGCTACAGGCAGTGAGCAAGGGACTGAGACCTAGACTGAGTACTTCACCTGGCTCTGCCTGCTCCACCTGGTTTGTCGAGGCTTCTGTGGGCTGCTGTGCCCATCTTCCTGCCAACCTTAGACTGCCCACTGTGCATGTTGTGCACAGCTACACCACTGTACATGTACACACCTGGCATCAGCTACAGGCCGATTGCTCCCCATGGTCCCAGGTGGCTCTCTTGCTGGCATTGCCATGGTGTGGCCAGAGCAGGGTGCACTTTAAACATGCACAGAATTGTGATGATATAGTTACCCTAATAAAATTTGCCTGAAGATTAGAGAATAGAACAATTAAACATAGAAGCCAGGCAGTGGTGGCACACACCTTTAATCCCAGCACTCAGCCAGGCAGTGGTGGCCACACCTTTAATCCCAGCACTTGAGCTCTCATGCCTTTGCTTGGGAAGCACATATGCCTTTCATGCCAAGAAGTGATGGCTGAGCAGAGAAAGTTACATAAGGCATCAGGAGACAGGAACTAGAGGCTTTCAGGCTGAGGAGTCCTAGAGGTAAGACGTGGCAGTGGCTTGTTCCTTGTCTCTCTGATCTTTCAGCATTTACCCCAATACCAGGCTCCAGGATTTATATTAAAAGATCTATTAGAATTCAAGTTATATCTGGCATCCAACTTTTGGGGAACAAATTCACGAATTTATCGGCTCAGGCCAGAGCTACACATGGCCAGAGTCCCCACCCTGCCAGCTAGGTTTTTGTTGCAGCCTCTCTGCAGCAAACTCCACAGGTTTTAGGCTCCAAGAACCGCAGGAGTTAGCCGCTTCTGCACATGCCCCTGTGCAGACAGCTGGATCTTCACGTCCTTCCTTTCCCGGTGGGTTCTGGCTTACTCTGGGCCCCTTCCTAGGGCTGCTGCACACCATCATCTGAACTGTCACTGTCAGCAGACTTGGAGAGTCAATTAGGATTTCTTAAAGGGAGGAATTAGTTAAAAGAAAGTTTTTTTTGTTAACAAATTCAGAAACATTTTTTTACAATGCAGGGAGTTTGCTCTCTATTTGGTAATATGATTGATGGTCTAAAAATGGAACAATTAAATGAGAGGAGAATTAATGTTGATGGGATTTATGTAATGTCAATTATAAATATTGTTTGATCATTTCTGTTTTACCATTGAAAAAGATGGATAATATGCATACCAAGATAAAAGTTTTAGAAAAACCTGTTAAAACAGATCAGAGATATTCAGACCCACACAGAGGAATTTAAAGGAGAACTAATCTCAGCATTGTATTATAAGGTTACAGAGGAACAGCCTAAGGCTTTCAAACAGCCAACTTTAATCTATCCAGTAACCTTACAGGAACTGCCAATGATAGATATCACCAAGGCTGTGTAAGAGCTGACCGGACTCCTGTGCAAATGTTTGATGTTATGGAATTTAAGATGTTTTAATAACATAGGTTTTTTTTAAAGACTATGAGACAGTCTGCTCCTGGCAGCACCAATCTACTTCAGAGAAGATGATGGGCATAGAAGAAACTCCACATGGAATTTACTTTCATTGTGGCAAGTTAGCCACTGAGCAAGAAAGTGCCCTTGCCTCGACTGCTGACAGTATGCTGTCCAAAATGGACAAGCAGGACACAAAAGAAAGGACTGTTGATCCTTGCCAAGACAAGGTAGGAAGGCCCTTTAGAAAATCCTGCTTCACAGAAAAGTTTGTCAGATATGCTAGGCCTGTAGGCCAAAGATGGATGCCCCAACACTGCAGAGGAACCCAGGGTGACTGCCCAGGCAGCCAGCTGTTTCTGTCATTTCTCACATTTTTTGGAAGTCACTTGCCTGCACTTCCTGTTTACTTAGGTAATATTATTTCCTTCTTGAGTCTCTGAGGGAGTTGAAAACTAGATAGTTATAGTTATAGTTTTCCTTGTTAAAAAATTCAGAAAAGAAACTCACTACAGAGGTATAAAGTGTATAAGTTTGAAAGACATCAAAAGATAGTTTTGGGTTGGTAATACAAGTTAGGATAGAAAGTGAATTAGGTACATTTTGGACTCACCAAAATAGGATAAATAATGGAGTATTTTCTCTGAATCTGTCAAATGTTAATGGACTGGACTTTAATTCTTGACTGTATATACTGTATATACTTATTGTACTTACTGTGTTTTTCTTATATTAGTTGTAACCTTTTATTATTTTAGACCAAAAAGGGGAAAGGTGACATCCTGTGTACCCTAATAAAATTTGCCTGAAGATCAAATGTGGTGATATATTGTGTACCCTAATAAAATTTGCCTGACGATCAGAGAGACAAAGGAACAAGCCACTGCCATGTCTTACCTCTAGGACTCCTCAGCCTGAAAAGCCTCTAGTTCCTGTCTCCTCACTTCTTATATACCTTTCTCCACCCAGCCATATCACTTCCTTTTTAGTGCTGGGATTAAAGGCATGTGACTCCCAACTACTGGGATTAAAGGTGTGTGCCACCACTGCCTGGCTCTGTTTCTCTCCTAGACTGAGTCAATCTCATGTAGTACAGGGTGGCTCTGAACTCACAGAGATCCAGACAGATCTCTGCCTCCCAAGTGCTAGGATTAAAGGTGTGTGCCACCACTGCCTGGCATCTATGTTCAATCTAGTGGTTGGCTCTGTCCTCTGATCTTCAGGCAAATTTTATCATGGTGACAATATATCACCACACAGGACAAAGGGGTACAGGGGAATAGGTTTCCATAGGTACAGCCTTCCACCCCCTTTCACCAGTAAAAGGCCCCAGGCTTTTTGCTCCAGAGAATACAAAATAAAAAGCATTTTAATGGTTTCAGTGGCTTAAAGACAACCACCATGATGTGTCCACACCAAACTGGAGCTGGAGTGAGGGAAGATGGGTTGTCATACAAAGTAAGCAGCCAGGGCTGACATCTTGTCTTTTGGCCGCCTAGGGTTGGGCTTTCCTGGAGGCCTCCGGCCCCGGGCCCTCCCACGACCCTGCCTCCTTCCAGGACCACCTCGGTGCATGGGGTGGCAGGAGGCTGCATGCTTTAGCTCCACCAGCTCCTGGAAGACGGGGTCGCAGAAGATGCAGCCTGTGTGCTGTGTCTCGTTGCCAGGGAGGGGAGACTTGGCTTTGTTGAAGTCTACATCAAGCAAGGCAGCCTCGCAGGCATTGCAGGTGTCAGCAGATACCCGTACTCGGTGAGCATTTTCAAAGCAGTGTGCCACCACACTGCATGTATTGCAGGCCACCTTCCACTTGGGACCGGAGGTGGGGTCCAGAACCAGGACTCCATTCTCGCACTCCACGCACTGGCCAATGCCCAGCATGCTCAGTGAGTGCTGGCAGGTAGGGTGTGTGCACTCATTGCAGCCCATGCCTGAGGGAAGAGGAGTCCAGTGACCTAAACCTGTCTTGGCTCCCTCATCTCTGGCTGCTTTCAATGTCAAAGTGGTTCTCTTAACCTGCTTTGGGGGCATCTTGTTCACACTGGCCTGGGTTCTAACTGTTAGCATTCAGTTTCTGCTTATCTAAAAATGTTCAGTCCTCAATGCTCTGAGGATTCCAGCTGACCCCTAAACCCTCATTTTGCTTCTGAAGCTTATTCTAGGTTGCCCTCAGATCATCTGGTACTTAACTGTTGCTCTGTAAGCCACTCGGGCACAGGAAGAGACCCTCATTATCTTGGCAGTATGAATGCAGATCAAGACCCCCTGAGGACTCCTTATAAGTGCCATGGGTAAGAAAGAAAGGTACTGGCTCCCAGTCTGATAGGGGTGGTACCACCAGAGAGTGGGTGTGGGCACTGAGCCCCTCTGGTGGCAAGCTCTGCTTAGTCTGGATACATGCTCTCTTTTTTTCCAGCAAAGAGTGCAAAGGAAGACAACAGCAGTGTCTGAGAGCCTAGGGGGCTGTTTGACAGGTGTCGTTCTCTGAGGCCGCCTGCCTCTCACTCAGCCCAGCTCCTGAGGCACAGCTTGCTCCCTGCCCAGATCCTAAGTGAACAAGCCGCTTGTTCAATTGTGACCCAGGGCCTGAGCAGTGGCCCAAGTATTTCCTGAGGTCCCTGACTGAGTATTAGTGGGTACAGGTAGGGAAGGATGGGTAAGGGACCCCACTGGAGTCTGAAGTATGAAGCTGGGGACAGTCACATGCCACACTCACCTTTCTTCATGTCTCGGAAGGGTGGGTGGTTATAGCAGTAGGGACACAGTGGGTAGCTCTTGCCCCGGGAGCCTGAGGACCACAGGACTAGTTCAAAGTCATCCAGTGGGCACCGCAGTTCCTTGTAGAGCTTGATGGTTCCATTTTGGGGGAGGGTGTAGGTCTCGTCACAGTGGGAACAGTGCAGGCGGCTTGGCCTGGCCTAGGGGATGGGGACAATAAGCAGGGGTGAGGGCTGCTGGGTCTGACTCTTGCTCTATGTCCTCCCCTTCACAGCACTGAACAGGTAATGCAGAATACCTAACAGACAGATACACAGAATGCATAATTCAGTGTCAGGCAAGGACCTCTCAAGCACTGGTATGAAGCACAGTTACCACATCTCTTCTTTCCTACCTCCCTCACAAAGGCAAGGATTCTAAGTAAGGGGCTGGTGGATGGTTCATCAGGTAAAGGTGCATGATGTTAAGCCTGAGTTCAATCCTAGAACTCATGTGATGGAAGGAGAGAACTGACTCCTACAAGTTGTTCTCTGACCTCCACATGTTATGGAATGCATGTATGTGCGTGCACACACACACACACACACACACACACACACACACACACACACACACACACTGTAAAGCCCCAGAATGTTAACAATATTCATGAGAGCAAGAGAAATGATGGCAGTGGGTGGTGGTCAGTGGGTGGTGGTCGTACGCCTTTAATCCCAGTACTTAGGAGGCAGAGGCAGGTGGATGTCTGTGAGTTTATGGCCAGCTTAGTCTACAACAGAGTGAGTTCCAGAGCAGCCAGGGCTGCACAGAGAAGCCCCATCTCGGGGGGGGGGGGGGGGGGGGGGGGGAAGGAGAGAGGAATGGTGACAAGTGTGAAGGACACCACACACTGGTCTGGTGGCTTGTTTATGTCGTTACTGGTGCCGATTCAGGCCTTTCGATCACTCTTGTGTGATAATTAAGACAACGAACATTATTTCTGCGTGACTAATGACAAAGCAGAGGCTTAAGGCAATGTCTGCGCAGGAATGCTGCGGCCAGAAGTGGCTGTAGTCCTTCCAGCTGCACATACCTGGATATACTTCATAAACCGATGGCACTTCCCACAACGTGACAGGGGCTTGCCCGTGGCAGCCAGGGGTGAAAAGGATACCTCCATCAACTCGTCCATGCCTGAGAGCAAGCAGAGCACACGAGTCAGGTCAGCCCTCCCTCCAAGAGATGGCTTGGTGGAACTGGCTGAACTAAACAGAGGCCAGCATACACGGTCAAGGGGCCAAGTGTGACTGTCTGTCAGTGATAGACTAGGGGGCTACAGCCCTGTTCATCGACTTGGTATATCCCTGATGTGGACGTTAATTAACCTGCTCCCAACAACAGCTTATGAGGAGACGTCAGTGCTGTGACCCGCAGAAGCTCAGAGCCCAGATCTATCTGGGAGTGGGCCTCAGGAGGCTCGGCCCTGTTGGAATGGCTGCTGACGAGGGGCAGGGAAGAGGCAGGTCTTACCAGCAATAGAATCAACAAAGTAGTGGAACTTTCTCTTGAAGACATCCAGGGTGTGGCCCAGGACCTGGTGGTAGTCGGCTTTGCCCTGGGCAATCAGGTTCAACTGCTTCTCCACTGCACTGCGGATGGTAGGCAGTACCAGCTCTGCATCTATAAGCCAGTGGGTGGATGCTGCTGTGGGCACTGGTACCCAGGACCCTGCCACCCCACTAGGCAGGCAAGAACTGCTGTCCTGTTTGACCCAGTCTTCCTGGAGTCCCCCTGCACTGCTTGTCTACAGAGTTGGAAGTCATCAAGGGCAGCTCCTATTGCCATCAGACTTTCCTTGATTTCCCATCAGAAAAGGTTTTTGTGTAGAAATCTTGTGCAGGATGGCTAGGTCTGTGCTGTATTTCTCCATCTCCCAAGGAACTAGGGGCACACTTTAGTGGGCAGAGATGGTGGGTATCTTAGTAAAGAAACCAGGTTTGGTTTGCAGGAGAACCCTCTGTTGGACCCATTATAATCTGTTCATCCATCAGATTCCTGAGTCTCCACAGCATCTTTGTAGTGGGGATTGGGGAAATGCATGAGGAGCACAGGGCCACTTCAGGAGGCAGCAGAGGTACAGCACAGGAAGGAGCTGGGAAGCCCAGCAGGTCATAGGTAGTGGGTAAGAGACTCACCAATCTTGTAGTAACCATGCACCAGGACAATGCCAAGGTTGGTGGGCTTGAGCCGGCGGCCACTCTCTACAGTGACATAGTTTCGCTGGCAGATGTTGTTGATGTGCACAGGGATACTGGCATCAGTCCCTGGAAGGCACAGCATGGCTCTGGGTATTCCTCAGCCTGCCCCAACAAGATGCTCTGGACTATGCACTCTAGTTTCACCACCTGTCAGAGGAACCCTGTTTTTTTGGACCCTCCCAGATACCCATGGAAGGAGTATCATGTCACAAACTGAAGCTTATTTTGCTCACTGGGTCCAGACTGCTGTCTTGTGTATGGCTGCCAGAAGCTATGATGCAGAAAGGTTCCCAAGACAGAGCAGGGCTCTCCCTGTACTGTGCTGGCACACCTGTGAATCCAGGAACAGTCTTCATTGTGTTCAGACTACAGAAGCCCAGAGAGTATAAAGGCCTCTGTTAAGGTCAGAGAGCATTCCCTAAAAACACTAAATGCAAACCGGCCTCTTCCACCTGGACTGTGGCACATACGCCCTCTTATGTCAGGTCCAGCCTCTCTCAGAGAGAGCTCATTAAGCTACTGTTGAACCTGGGTAGTTTATCCGTTTCCCCTCTCACCTTCTCCCTTTCTCTAGGCCCTTCACAACACCCAAGGCATGCTTCCCACTCCGGGGATGCAGCTTCTTTCACCTGGCAGAGTTTCTTGGCAGAGGAGTGGACGGTGAGGCGCCCTGCTGTGCTGCTGCTCAGAGGACGTGAGAATGGGACTTAACGCTGCCTGCACACCTGCCAGTGCTGGCAGAGGGACGTACCTCCTTCCCACGGCACTCTGAGCACGTTTTACAGGGGAGACACCGGCACTGGGGGTTCAGGAGCCTCCAGAGGCTCCACGGCTCACAGCCAAAGGTAGGGATTGGCCCCGATCACGGGAGTTTGACATGCAAGAGTCCCTGGGTGGCTGCCATAGTCAGCTTTTTTTTTTTTTTTTTTTTTTTAAAGACAGAGTCTCATTCCATAGCCCAGGCTGGCTTTGAACTTGTGACAGTCTTTCTTTTTCAGTTTCCTAAATGTTAGGATTACAGATAGGAGTCATTACGCCCAGGTAAGCAAGCCTTTTTCACATGGCCCATGGACCTTGTTCAACAGTACTGCTCTCACTTACTTTCCTGTTCAGAAGGTCACACAAGAACTCTGTTCACTGTCCCAAACTGAAGTGTATGTTGGTCTTTGGGTCCAGAACAGTCTCACATGTGGCTACTAGAAGTCATGGATGTGGAAAAGGTTCTCAGCACTTGGCTATGCCATCAATGGGAACTCGCTGCAGGCTGAGGTTACTGTCAGGATTCACTTCAGGTACCTGGGCCCTGGGGAGAGGCGGACCTAGACCAGAATTCTAGGGTAAGCCTGCCTAGTTAGCTGTGTTTTGGGGAGGCTGCTGATCTGTCCCAGGAATCTTTCAGAATCCTGGGCTAACCTTGAGTCTGGTGGACACTTCTCAGTGTGTCCTGGTCCCATGATGCACAAGGCTATACCACATCTTCAGATGGAAGGCCTTGCAAACAGCTGTACACAGAGGTCAGCCAGAGCCACGGGTCACACACTGGGCCACCTGTCACCACACACTGACCGGGTGCACACACACTGGGCCACCTGTCACCACACGCTGACCGGGTGCACACACACTGGGCCACCTGTCACCACACGCTGACCGGGTGCACACACACTGGGCCACCTGTCACCACACGCTGACCGGGTGCACACACACTGGGCCACCTGTCACCACACGCTGACTGGGTGCACACACACTGGGCCACCTGTCACCACACGCTGACCGGGTGCACACACACTGGGCCACCTGTCACCACACGCTGACTGGGTGCACACACACTGGGTCACCTGTCACCACACGCTGACCACCGGGTGCACATACACTGGGCCACCTGTCACCACACACTGACTGGGTGCACAGGGGTCATGGGCACGCTTGCTAGGATCACCTTTTGGCCCAGGGGCCCTGGGAATGGAAACCCCAGATCTGGACACCCACCGATACCGTGCTTCTCCATGAGTGTGATGAGCTCAGCCTCAGTCAGATAGTCTGGTGGACTCGTCTGCTTCTCCAGCATCTTCACCTCACCCACAGCGAAGGTGTCACCCTTCTGGCATGTGGGCAGACTCTCTTCCAGGGGCACGCTCTGCCAAGGCATGATCTCTGTGAAGCCTAGAGAGACGCCACTGTCATTTGAGGTTCCCACCTGGGCCTCCCGTCCAGGGATCCCATGTGTGTGTGGAGATGAGAGGAAAGGGACCCCATGGCCTGCCATTTTACCTGGGGAGATGACTGTCTTTCCTGAGCATGTAAAGTGTTCAGGCCCGATCCTGAAGGAGATAGTGCTCTGGAGATACTTGCAGTCATGGCTCACTGTGGCAATGAAGTGTCTGGTGATGTACTCGTACAGTCGCCACGCGTCACCCCCTGGAAAGGCTGAGCGTTACCAGGCGCCCTGGACTAACAACAGAGCCTTGGCATGGGTATCAAGGATGTGTGAATATTTAATGATGGCAGGAATTGAATGGAGGGCTATAAGCACATGCCAGGCAAATGCCGTACCATTAAGCCCTATCCCCAGCCTCAAAGCCTAAGAGGAGGAAGGAAAATACAGCAAGGGAAGCTGCTCTACTGCCTGGATGGCCCGTTACAGTGTTTCTAGTGGACTGCTATAAGTGGTGCTCCTGCTTCACACTCAGAGGGGCAGCAGCTCCTGGCTCCGTTGGCCTGCTCTCCCTGGTCTATTGGCATTCTTCAGGAACATGGTCCTCAGAACCACCTTAGGCTAGGTAGGCGGTACAGTCCACCCACCTTTGAGTGCGGCTACTCTGCCTCACTCCCCGACACCACGGCTGTCTGTAACCCGGCCTCTTCCCAAACAGCTGCAATCATTTCACTTCTGTCTTCCCTAAGCCAGTGACAGGCTGAGGAGCAGCCATACTGGTAAGAGGCCTGAGCCTGTCCACTGGTGCCAAATGCCTACAGCAGCTTGCCCTTCACACTCTGGAAGCTTGAGGAGCGTGAGCATGTTGGGAAGAGGAGTACCCAATACCTAATTCAGCCTCTGTAGCTGACTTCATAGGTGTGATGGGAGGGTGGTCACCAGCGTCATGGCCTTTCCGTGGGCGGTTGATGCCTTCTGCTAACAACTGTTTCACCTGGGGGAGGGGAGGCAAAGCAGAGTCCAGTCAGGCTGGCTGCCTCCCACTGGTCTTGGGTTTGTCCAAAGCCTGTCCGGAGGCCACAGCTGATGGGTTGTGCAGGGCAAGGCCTACTCCACTCACCATGTCTGCCCAGTAAGGGTGGTTGGCCTGCTGTCGCAGAGAACCCTTCAGGTCAAAGTTCTCGGGGTAGTGAGTGGTTTCTGTCCGTGGGTAGCTGATGTAGCCCTGTGTGTATAACCTCTCAGCTATCTGCATGGCATGCTGTGGTCCCATACCTGCCAAAAACAGGAGGCTCAGGTGTCTGGAAGGTGGCTAGGAGCTCACCCATAGGCTTGGGCAGTTTCGTTTTCTCCCCAAATAGACCAGCACCTCCTAAGAGGGCAAAGATAGCTCTTAGTGGGTACTGCCAGGGCTCAGAGGTTGGCTGGGCACCTGGGACACAGCCTGTCCAAAACTGAGGTCTTGAATCTGCAAAAGTGGGCCCAATGGGAAACACTGCTCACTGTGCCATGTACCACTTTAGAGTGTCATGGTGGTGCTGATGACATGGCCACCGAGTTGGATCTAGGTCTTTGAGTAGCTGAGGTTGCTGGAACCACAACTCAGTTCTGTGTCCCTAGGCTTCGGCGCTCTAAGAGAGCTTGTCCTATCGCTCTCTAACCGGGGAGCTGGCACTTGGCTACTGGTCATTTGATGGCATTGCTGTATCAAGGGCCAGCGCTGTGAGGATGGTGCTTTAAGGGACGACTGTCAAAGACCACCAGTATTCAGCCTGACTCTTGTGACAGCTAAGGAGGAGCGTTCGAGGAGTCCTGTTCTAGGACTCACAGAGAAAGGAAATTCAAATGAGACTCAAGACCCCCACCCTCCAAGCTTCAAACACCACAGCATGAGAGGTGCTTGGTGTGGGTTGAGATACTGGCTCTGCCCTATGCTGGTCTACAGATGTCTTTGGGGGTGGGGGTGGGGCTTTAGAGAAATGTCTCTACATACCCAGAGCGGAGCTGGCCACACGCAGCATCTCCACAGTGTTCAGGGCAAGTGGTCTCTGCTTGGCCTTTTCTTTCCTACTTGTAGCCTGCACCTAAGGTCGGGAGAGATGAGGAGGCCATACCAGAGTTGAACTGTGTGGACAAAGGTCTGAACTGAATCATTTGGTCTTCCTGCTCCTGAAATTCACCTTCCCCAGCAGCCTGACAACTGAACTGAGTATTTAGATCAGGAAAGCAAGGGGGAAGGGGAAGAGAAGAAACACACTCCCTATTTTTCTTGAAGGAAGAAGAAAACGTGGAGGAAGGGGCTGTAGATATAAATCCCACTGAAGTCAACACAGGCCAAGCCCCAGGCCAGCCTGCGGGCCGTGTCAGGGCTGCCAACGGCGTCACTGGCATTGCAAAACCTTCCTATTTTTTAAGGAACGCTACAAGTCATGTTTCTATGCTAAACCTCACACTTGCTCGATGGCAATCATTTTGAAATTATCTATGCGCCATGCTTGTCTGGTGAGCCACCACTTTTCACTATGGGGTAGAATACTCATAGAAAAGCTGACTCTCTGTCTACTGTAAAAATAATCCAAACAAACCAGCCAGTCTCCCGCCTTTACCAACCTCACACAGACTGGCCAGGGCAACACTTTCTAGATTCCAGACCAACAAATATGGGTGCTGACATTGAGGATATCTGTGTGCAACCCTAACTGGAGGTTAGGGTTCCTGGGGGTGGGTCCTGACATCAGTGTTACCAGTATCAAACAGCTTCACTTGTGAGTCAGCAGAGCCTGAGCAAAATGGCACCAACACAAGGCTTGAAAAAGGCAATTAGAATGTGACTGATGGAGGTTAGCTGTGACAGCTGTAGGGCCTGGTTCTATCCTGTGCAGCCAGCCATTGCTGAGCTGCATCGTCTTCCTAATCACCAAGAAGCAGACTCCTCTGATCCAAAAAAGCCCCGAGTAAAACACACCACCACCGGAGGGTAAAGGTGACTGAATATGAGATTTTAGACCTATATTCTTCTAGCTGTGTGACCTCAGGCAAGTTCACTCATGTGAACAAAGGTCCAGCTGCAGCTAGTAGCTTTGGATATTGTAGAAAAAAAATCTGTGTGAAATGGAGTCCTGCCAAAGGAGACCTTGCACCTGGGAATATTGGAGGAGACAGTGGAAATGGCGGGGCAGTGTCTCAGATGTGGACAGCAGCTGGGGTAGTGCTTCACAGCTGCACTGGCAGAAGTATATCAGGAATGTATGTGTGAATAACCATTCACTTGTCTAAGAAGCCATCTGCATTTCAAAAAGGCAGAAAGGCAAGGCCCAAGGCCACAATGATTTCTCTGATCATAGGTTTCTAGGGCCTGCCCATCCAGGACAGATGTGACAGATGTGGACAGAGAAAGAATACCTGAGCTTCTTTCTCTAGCTTTGTCATGTTTAAAAACATCTGTGCAATCTCCCGGTCAAAAACTCTAACTCGGTCCCAGTCCAACAGGAGAGACTCCTCTTTATTGGTATGAACCTGTAGGAAAGACAAAAGGAAAGCACATTGCAGGGAGGAAAGCCGAAGAAGAGGAGGCTGGTTTTGTCCATAGACAAACGGCCTTGCTCTAATGTCTCCTAACTGCTGAGCTATGGGTCCAGAGCTGATACCTCACTCTTTCTCACCCACTGAGCATCAGATAGTCCTGAGGCCCTGCTGACGAGGGCCTTAAAGGAACACCTGAACAGAGCTGTGCTTCTCACTCTGCTCCTGCCTATCAAGACCTGCCTAACAAAAGTACCTTCCTATCCCCACAGTCCTCTGCCCTACATTTTAAACCTCTGTTATGCTTTAGGAGGCTTTTATGTAAAAAGGCTCTAAAGACGGATAAAATTTGAAAGCCCAGTCTTCATCCTATGCGTGGATTTCCCGACTGCAGACACTGGCTGAATGGCTGACCTCATCATGCACCCCAGAGGGAACTCACTCCTACTTATCCAAATGTAATGTATCCAGGTTCAGCCTAGCCTATTGACCCCATGAAAACTGGTGCCTCTTCCTCCTGGGCACCAGGACCAACAACTGCTTGGTACTATAACCCACATTTGTGCTCTTAGCCTGGACCAACAAAGTGCTGATGCTGACTGGTAAAACTCTCATAGTCCACACCCCAAACCTACACCACCACACAGGAACAGAGAAGGGAAGAGAACCTTGGCCTGTAGTACCCAGTAGGTCTCTGGTTTGAAGGACTGGATTTTATCATGTCTTTCCACACAGAATCCCAGGGTAGGAGTCTGACACGGCCCAAAGGAGATGAGAGAGCTGTCTAAATCTCCGTATTTTCCCTGGAAATACTTTGTTTGGAACCTAGAGGGTTGGGGAAGAGAGAAAAACGTCAGATCAATGATTCACTCTAGGCAAACCTTATGCAAACTTAGCTTGTGGATCTGGGGGTACATGCAGAGAGGGCACACAAGGAGGATGCTCCTCACTTAGAAGAAAGCAAAAGTGACAGAGCAAGAAGCCATCAAAGAGCAGGATGTCTGTCCTGTGTGCACAGGACAGAGTGAGGACAGACGGCACACAGATAATCTGCTTATCAAGTTGTGGCGGGTGTGATGTGCATCTGATAAACAGATATTTTATTGAGGTTTTAAAAAAGTTATCTCTGGTAGCTTATGCAGGTTCTGAGGGCCTGAGGAGAGGCAGAATCCTGGCTAAAGGGACAGTCTGTGCATGTGGCAGGAGCCAGCACCTGGTGAACGCACAGCCGATGCGCAGGTCTAGCTCCTGGCGGGCATCCACTGAGAGCGCCTCATTGTGGTCCGGTTCACTCAGGCGTGTCATGGCATTACAGATGTCTGTGTCGGTGATGGAACTGAACCTGGCCCGGAACACTGTCTTCTCACCACTGTGGGCATTATTCATGACCGGCAGAATGGCATCAAGGACCTGGAAGAAAGAATCCTGGCAGTGGTTAATTCACTCTTTACCCCCACTGCTGGGCTGGCCCCCTTCCCGGTTAACCTTTCCCCACCCATACCAGGCCCTCCTATATTTCTTTGTCCTTCTAGATGTCTTGGCCTCCCCACAAACCCCTTGCCACCTGGCTGTCTCTCTTTCTAGTTGGACACACTTCCATATAAGGTATGCACCTACCTCCGCAGCCCAGTTCCTTCCTTAGTGTGGCCCCACAGCCACTACCTCTTTTACGTTACTAAGCCCGCAAAGGGCCTCATGGCCCCAAATCCCTTCCCTTTTCTGGGAGTAGGGAGTGCTTGGATGGACAGGTAGAATTTTTATATGACTGGAGAAAAGACAGAGAAGGAAAAGAGGAAATGAGTAAGAATGGGAAGGCTACAGCAGGCCCTGTGTGTGTGAGCTATGCACAGGTGGCCCTGGAACTGAGATTTGCTAAGGCTATGCAGGGGAGGAAAGTCACCAGGGAAGCTGGGGCCTGCAGTGGCATCACTATGGGAAAGCAGTGTCCATGAGCTGCTGTTGTTTCTAGCCCCAGAGGGGGTACTCCTGTGGGGTGGACAGGGAAAGGAGAGAAGAGACAGTATACAATTAAGTTTGCCAAGAGAGCTGCACGAGAACGCTGGGGGCCCTGAATCCCTGTTTTACTGGAACCATCTCCTGCACTCAAGTATGTTAGTTCCCAGGTGGGGCTGGGAATAAGGACGCAGAGGTGACCTCTATGCAGCCACAGCATGAGGGGTACTAGCAGGACCAGCAGGCATAGCCAGCAGCATTCAAGTGCCATTACAGAGGGCACACAGGAAACCTTCACCAGCCTCCCTGTAGGCAGGGCTCCCTAGGGTGGGTAGGGCCGAGGACGTGTAAGGTGGAAGATGAGATCTGTGGCTAGAGAGATGGTTAAGAGCGCTTGTTGCTTTTACAAAGGACTCAGGTTTGCAACCATGGGCAACTCCAGTTCTGGGGAATCTGATGCTCTTTTCTGACCTCTGAGGGCATCAGGCATGTACACAGTATACATACATACATACATATAGACAAAACACACACACATATTAGGAGATTGCCAAGGATATTAACTACAACAACTAAAGGTCTGCTACGGGCATGGAGCTAGACCAAACACTGACAATTCTGAAGCTTGTACCTGTCCAGAATGGGGCTTAAAAAAAAGAAATGAAGATAATGATGATTATTATTAGTGTGGGTGCACTCGCATGTGCCATGGTCTGAGTGTAGAGGTCAGAGGACAACTTTCATGACTTGGCTTTCTCCTACTATGTGGGGCTCTGGGAATTAACTCAGGTTGTCAGACTTGGTGGCAAGCACCTTTACCAGAGGAGCCATCTTGTTGGCCCTAGTTTATTCATTAAAAAAAGAAATAAAAAAAAAGATTTAATTTTTTTCACTTTATGTGTATGAGTGTTTTGCCTGTATGTATGTATGTGCCCCACATGAATGCCTGGTGCCCTGGGAGGTCAGATGAGGGCATCAGATGCCCCGGAACTGGGAGTTACAGATGGTTATAAATCTGGGTCCTTTGTAAGAGCAACAAATGTTCTTAAGCACTGAGCCATCTCTCCAACCCTAGGCGTATGTATTTTAAAGTAGCTACACATTTTCTGAAATGGAGTGGGAGAAGACTTTTTTTTAAAGCCACTATATTCCCTATGCTAGCCTCAGGAACAGTGTGACACAATCAGGTCAGGAAGGGTGGGGAGAAGGTCTAAAGGGAACCAGACTCGGTCCCATACTCACCTCAAAGCAAATATTCTCGCCTTCCTTGTCACAGTCCAGCCACAGCACAACGTAGTCACAGCCTCTGCCCTCCACCTGTCACAAAGCAGACATTGACAAGCATCTCTGTGACACTCCCCTCTGGGGACAGGGGATGGAGCCGGTTCTGAGCTTCCGGTCGGAGGACCAAGCCTGGGCTGAGCAGGAAGCTGTCTGGAGTGAGGCTGTCTCCGCACCCAGAAAAGATTTTGGTTCAGAACTATCATCCTGTTAGATCAAAAACTTGTCATTACAATGTGAGCTATCCTTCTGCGTGGTGTGGTGCACGTGCATGACTGTGCAGGTGCAGAAGCCTGCTGGCAGGGCCAGAGGAGGTGGCTGGGTACCTTGCTCTACCGTTCTGTCTTATTCCCGGAAGACAAGGTTTCCCACTGGCCCTGTAGATATGTGGTTGGTCAGCAGGCCCCAGGGATCCTCCTGCCTCTGCCCTCCACAGCATTCACCACGGGTGCTGGGATCCAAACTCAGGTCCTCACACTTGTGCGGCAAGTGCTCTTACCCACTGAGTGTCTCTCTAGACCCTATGACAGGCATTTAAAAATATTCTTATTTTTATTATGTGGTAACAAAACATACATGTGCTCCATAATTTTCAGAGGGTAATAAAAGATTAAAGTAGATTTACTGAAGGTTTTATTTTCAATATTTTTCAATATTTTTCAAACATGTATATAATATACTTCGATTATATTCAACTCCATTGTTTTGTCTTGTCCACTTTCACTGACCCTCTTCCTGTTCTACAATATGACCTTAATGTCCCAACCTACATAAATATTAAAAGAGCCAAAATGAAACAGTTAAATATTAACAGTGGTTGTTTTGGGTCATGTGGTCGTATTTTTTTTTCTTTAAACTTATCTTTACTTTTCAGTTTTTAAAAAATAATATGTACATATTTATCTATTTATAAAAGATTTTATTTATTTATTATGTGCACAGTGTTCTACCTGAATGTATGCCTGCATGCCAGTAGAGGGCACCAGATCTCATTATAGATGGTTGTGAGCCACCATGTGGTGGCTGGGAATTGAACTCAGGACGTCTGGGAGAGCTGCCAGTGAGCGCCCTTAACCTCTGAGCCATCTCTCCATTCCATACATATTTATTTTAAAATTAGCTGAGCCATTATAAAAGCAGAATATCTGCTCTCCAGAACTGGTCACAAGGATGTCTTGGACATGGAACCAGGCATGGAAGTGCCCCGTGGGGTAGCAGTTTCCACAGAAAGGGCAGAAAGATGGGTCCAGGGCTGCCAGCAAAAGCCTTGGTGTCCAAGATGTGGACGAGGACACAAATGATGTGCAACAAGAGCGCTGTTGCCACCTACAACACAGGGGGCTGGAGGGACCTCCTTGGTGAGCTCATACTCCCTCACATACCTGCAGGAACTTGACCATGTTCAGCTTGGGGTTAGCTTCCTTTTTCTCTGTTGGAGCTTGGCTGAAGAGCTCTGCAGGATCCACCTTATCCCACTTGTTGTACTTTCCTGTAAACCATATCCATGAAGACACTGAATGACAGATACTTCACAGTTCACAAGGCTCAGCCTCTGCAGCTGTCACAACCCTAGGGATACGGCAGGTGCATCATGCAGAGATGGGTATGGCTACCTTACCCAGTTGCTAACCACTTCATGACCTGTTGGAAACAGGCTCTAACTGGACCCTGGGTAGTACTGTACAGTGCTCCTTTCAATAGGTCAGGGGCAGGAGGGGAGAGGTCATCTTACCCAGAAAATCCAGAGTCATCACATGACCACAGACAGATGTCATCTTGAAGTGGACAGGTTGGCCAGCAAAGGTTCCTGTGTACTTGTGCACTGAACATGCCCCATTCAGTCCTTTGTGTGAGGACATGTTCCCTGGGGAGGCAAGGCCACAGACAACCGTGAGACTGAGTTGTAGATGCTGTGGGTCCCTGAGCCTACATGCTGACCCTCAGAGGACAAGAGTACTCCTTCCCCAAAGTGGTCACTGATAACATTCCCCAGCCCACCTGCAGTTAGGTAGGTACGGGGTGACTTTACAGTGCTCAGGGACAAAGGCATCTATGAAAATGTAACAGTGACTCACACCGGAGTCCCATACTGGCTGGGAACTAGAGGCGGAGACTCTTGGACTCTCACTGCATTTGTTTTCTCTTCTCAATTTGAATTCTACCTTCATTTAGTTAGATTTTAAGGTTACCAGAAACCTCCTAATTATCATACCCTATACTATGTTCCCTCAGCTGAACACTCCTGGTACTTGGAGATGAGATGAGCCTTCTGTACCCCTCTGGACCTTTGGATATATTCTCAGCTTAACTAGGGGTTCTTCCTTCTCCAACTGTTGGTAAAAGGGAGGTCAAGGTCCAATTGCTCTTCCTATTTAGAGGGAAACAACCCCTATGTGCCAACCCTCAATGGCAGAGTGGGTCCTGATGGGCAAATCTTCCTCTACTTTCCTGGCTCTTAGGTCACTGGTCACTTGTGAGAAGTAGAGGGTGTAACTGTAAGTACATCAAGGGCCCAGTAGGCAGTAGTGAATTTCTAGTGGTGCAAAATCCAAGACTTAGTCTCATCTACCTCCTCCCAGGATTGCTTCTTGCGCGTATGACCAGTGCCCCTAGCTGGTCCAGCATGTTGACAGACACAGCAGTTCTACTCCACTATCCTCCCTGGAGGCTTCAGCCCTCGTACCCTGTATGTGGACACAGCACGTCACAGGAGATCTGCTACTGAGGTGTTTCCTAAAACAATCCCAGCTCACCCTACCAGCCGGTGGAGGCACATTTTTGGAAAAGAAATGCTGTAAAAAGCATAAATGACAGTGCTTACAGATTAAAGCAATCAAACAGCCTAGTACTTTTGTTTTTTCTCACCTCGGGAGAGGATTTTGGCGATGGACTGTGCCAGGGATGGCTTTTCTGCTACCATGAGCACGGTCTTCATTCCTGCTCCAGGCTGTCAGGGCCACAGACTGCAGCACCCACACCCAAGACAACAGCAGGAGAAAAGCTTAGAAATGTCTCCTCTGTAGCTCAACACGACTGTCAGTGCTGACTCCTGAAGGGAAGAAACGACAATACATTTATTTCATCCCCTCCAGTGCTCAGGGAACTCTTTGAAGAGAGGCAGAAAGAAGGTAGAGGCAGGAGTGAAGCATAGTGAGATGCTTTCTACCAGGCAGCAAGGACCTAACGGCATGCACTCAGCAGTTGCTGAGGGAAGGAGAAACATTTTCTTCAGTGGTGTAGCTACTGGTGACGTCCAGGACCCTGTAAATAACCTAATGAAACTCACTGGGTCACACACAAGATGTCAGACGTGAAAGCAGAGGGCAACAAGTTGGGAAGAAGAAGGGAATCCCAGAGAATGGGGCAAAAAGGGCAATCAGTCATGAATGTGATAAAAAATATATTATATTCATGTATGAAAATGTCACGATGAAACCCATTAGTAGGTATAAGCAACATGGGTTGGTAAGATGGCTAGGTGGGTAGAACAAGGAAAGTCACTTTTCTTTCTTACATTTGGCAAAACCAAATACTACTGTTCTGCTACAGGAACACAGCAGCAAAGTGACTCCTGATGACATTCTATACCCACACATCAGTGCCTTGCTCAGGAGACCGGAACTAACAGAGACTCACAACAGGACAGTGTGCAGAGAAGAGACTTAGATCTAAATGGGATGTCTATCAAAAACCCCTCCCCTCAGGGCTCAGGCAGAAAGATTTTAAGAGCCAGAGGTGATAGAAGACTTCAATAAAGTATCTTCCAGACACAAAAGCACTGATGCACATGTAAACTCACAGAGATTGTGGCAGCATGCACAAAGTTTGGGCCAGATGGAGTCGCAACACTGAGAGAAGGAAGTGGACACAGGCTCCCACCCCTAACCAGGAAGCTATCTGCAACTGACATCCACTGGCAAAGGAAAACTTCATTTTTTTCCAACAGAGTCTTAATGTGTATTAACCACACCTCAGGGCAGGCCACATGCCCAGGAGTAGTTGGCCACCCCAAAATGAACTGAACAGTATTTCTGTAGTCTTTTTGTCTCATTTTGCTTTGTTTGGACATTTTTTGTCTTATTGACATTTTCCTTGCATTGGTTTTTGTGTGTGTGTGTGTGTGTGTGTGTGTGTGTGTTTGTATCTGTGTTTTACTTTTTTTTTTAAGGGGGGAAGAGAATACAAAGTTGGGTGCATAGAGAGGTAGGGAGGAATTAGAGGAGGGGAAAACATGATAAAAATATATTGTATGAAAAAAATCTTTTTTTCACTAAAAATGTCTTAGAAAACAAAACAACAATAACCATACTTGGGCACTTGGAAGGTAGGGTGAGAGGATCAATAGTTTAAGATCGGTCATTGGCTACACAGGGAACTCAAGGCCAGTCTGGACTACCTGAGACTTTATCTCAAAATAGCAAAACCACAACCAACCAAAGACATCCATTTGGAGCCCCTGCCAGCGCTCCCTGGCTGGACTGCTCTACCACTCTGAAAAATACCGTTTGGTGACCCCTCTTCCTCTTGGCTTATTGTTTGGGCAGGGTATGGAAGCCAGGCTCTTGCACAGAGCTGCATCAGCCTCCGAGCTCTTCTAACGCTGTCTACCAGAGTCAAGCCTCTCTTCTCACACCCATAGCCCTTGGCCAGGCATCTGTCTTAACTAACCCACATTACACTGTGCTATGGCCAGTGATGCCTTGCAAGAGAACACGCAAACCTCATATCTGGACCACTGTTGGCCCTGCTGCAGCTTTCTGGGTTCAGGTAAGATGGTACAAAGCAACGCTGGTTCATGTCCTCTTAGAGCTCACACTACAGTGCTGGGTCTCCATAGGTGGGGAGGGTAAGAGACAGGGTAGGGCTGGACAAGATGGCATCTGGGAGAGGTGTGCAGGCAGGAGGGATCAGGAAGGTGAGGCCTGGAGAGACATGGCTGGACAGTTGGAGGGGCAATGAAGTGGGTGGGGTAGGGTGGGGAAGCCGGTGGCAGCGAAGGATTGCCCTGGAGTATAACAACCCGATCTCAAATATTAAAGGGGCCTCTAGAGGCCACACAGGTGACTGGACCCTGAAGAGCCAGGGCTAGACAAGACTGGGATGGGATAACACAGATAACCTCTAGATTTTTGGCTCAGGCGACTGAAGGAAGAGATTCCTGCTGGTTGATGAAAACTTGAGAGAGAAGCAGGTCAAGTCAGAATCAGGAGCAGTTTGGGTATGGCAGAGGAAGCAGCAGTGGTACATGGAAGGAATGCAGCTGGGGGCCAAGGAGATGAAGAGGAGCCATTAGGACGTGGCAGGAGAGGTGAGGCCTGAAATCTAAGAAACTGAGCCCTTCGGTGGTCTTTTTGACACCATTACAGTGTCAGATGTAGGATGTGTGATAGAGCAGCCAAGACCTGACCATAGGTTTAAGCAACCTAAGTGAAGCCCAGTGACCTTGATGGGAACCATCTGTCCAGTGACAAAAGCAAAGGCTGAGTGGGATGAATTCTAGAAAACTCTAAGTGTGCTTTTACAGTTCCTTTTAGATGGATGGCATGCCCCTGTGAACACTGTCCTAGAACAGAAGGAAGATGAGGGAGTGGGAAGCTACTGGAGTGACATCGGAGTGGGCCAAGGGTTGAGAGGCAGCTGGCCAGCCAAGGGCATGGAGAGCAGCCTAGGGAGTGTGTCCAGGCAGTCTGGGGTCAGGCAGGAAGCAAAGGAGGTGGTACCTCTAGATCAGGAGAGGGCAGAGGATGAGAGGCATGGACAAGATGGCAACCTGACTCTAGGGAGGGTAAGGAGAGGGTGCTGGAAGGGGCTACAACACTGTGTTCTGTGGGCTCCAGTGGTAAAAAGCTTGGTACTAAGGTGGGAATGAAGGTAGAGGGAGCAACTCTTGGCTTTCAAGATCCTGAATCAGGAATATGGATAGGCTAGGACAATGAACACTTATCTGAGGAGGGAAAGCGTCCCGAGGGGAGACCACAGAAACAAGTGGTAAGTGCTTGCAAGACTGTTCATGTGGACAGTGAGCCCTTTGAGGCAGGACAGGACTGTGGTGGAAGGACCAGATGAGACATCTATGAGAAACCACTGCTGGGGGAATTCTCCGCAGCATTATCATTCAAAGTAAAAGATCAGAACCAACCTAGCAGTCAAGAGGGAACTGGTTACATGAAGGAATGACATGTAAGTACAACAGAACACCCACAGGTCGCCAGGATGAGTTACATAGGGAACCCCGTGCAAGTAACCCAAAAACGAAGCATTGCTACCAGTGACCAAACATGCCTCTGTGTACAGGTGCTCGTTTACAAAAGGCAGGTGAATCTGCACATAACTCAGAAGCAGGTGCCTGGGGAGGGCATGCAGGTCTGGGGTCGGGGGTGGCTCTAGCTGGTCACAAGCCTTTCTGTACTATTTAAAAATTTGGTGCCATGGATGTCTATGACTGATTAAAGAGAACAAAGACAATGGATTTTAGAATATGGGCTGCAAAGAGCACTGTCCACAACAATGGAGATGTCAATGCAAACTCCTACGATAAAGGGGTTTGTTACTCCTTATGACGTATGGAAGCAGCCGAAGTCACAGTTAGCCTGGGCTATCACAGTCGTTGCTGTAGGGCCACAAAGAAATAAAATTTGCCCCAAATAAAAACCTGAACGTTTTCCTTAAATATACAATCTCAGGGGAAAAAAAGCCAAGCTATTAAAAAATGTACTTGTTCTGACTTCCTGACCTATATCCCCCTGAAAACCATACCTGGGCATCACAGGTCTGTCTCTACATGGACTGCGTTACTGCTAGTCTAGGTTACTGCTTATCTTTGGCACTGAGTGCACAATGCCTGTTTGCTGGAGCAATGAATGTATGTGTGGAACAGCCATGCCTCTGATGTCCATGCTGGTCAAGTTTTGGTTTAACCAGAGCCAGAGGACCAGAACTGAAATTTAAAGGGGACACAGAGACGAGAAAGGAAAACTGGACGCAGGAGGGAAGAGAGGACCAAACACTGGACAGTCCTGCCAGCATTGCTGGGATGCACATTGTCATTATATTGCTCTATAAGGAATGTGGGTCACACTAGAGCTGGAGGGGCAGCATGTGGATGTGCCCTGGGACCCATTTGCTCTAGAACCTGTGCTCTAAGATTTTATCCTGTTGCCTCTGAGAATATCTCTGCTGTACTCCCTGTAGTACCTAACTACTAAGCCTGGTGTGGACTCTCAGGTTCTTGTCCTATAGCCCCCAGAACATAAGCAAGTGATGGGAGAGCAGAGGCTTCTGTTCACTCACTCTAACGGGAAGCAGTGGATGGTGAGCAAACACCAGTGAATGTCTGAATACATGAGAAAATTCTATCTGTAAAGTGAACAAAATGCTTACAGATACTTTAAAAACAAAAAGAAACCAAAACCAAAACTTATGTTAGTGAGGGCGTGGTAGGAGGCAGAGGCAGACAGATCTCTTAGTGTAAGTTCGAGGCCAGTCTGGTCTATACAGTGAGTTCCAGGACAGCCAGGGCTACACAGTGAGGCCTCATCACACAATGGCAGCAGCACCTGACTTTAACTACAGGGTACTGCAAACACTTTCATTCCTAGGAGCTCTTCTTCCATGGTTTCAAAGTTCTGGGAACTTTGTATCTCTACCTCTCCTCTGCAACCCAAGATCCTAGGTTACTGAATAGACTGGCAAGTCCCTTCAGACACAAACATTCTGCCTTAGCAGGATTACATTGCTTATCCAGGAAAAGGAATATAATTGGAATTTACATACATATATATATTACATCCATCCATCCAGGAAAGGAATATAAGTTTCCTTCCTTCTAGCCCAGAACACGTTCCTTTTCCCAGATCAGATTCTACCTTTTAAAAAGATTTCTCAAGATGTAGTTGTGATTAATCACAAGATCTCCTGATTTCCGGTTAAGGCACATCTTCCATTTCAAAATGAAAATGAATGAGAAAACCTGTTACAAGCATCCCTTACATACCACATTCACACTTTTGATAGAGTAACACTTCTATTTACTTAAGTTTTTGCTTTTTTGTGTGTGTGTGGAGAGACTGGGCATTGAGGCAGGGCCTCATGTAGCCGGTGCTGACCTCAAATTCACTATGTAGCCCAGGATGGCCTTGAACTCTTGATCTTCCTGCCTTGAACTCCCGAGTGCTGGGAATATAGGCATACACCAAAATGTCTAGCTAAGATTTTTAGATATAATCACTTAAATCTATAAAATACTCTGTAACATAAACCTACAAGATACACCAAGTTTAATCTTGTCAAGGCCCTGAGACTACAGTTTGTCCTATTCTGGAGTTAGGTAAGCAAGTGCTATTTAGGTGTTGACTGCAAAGAGAGAATAGCAAGACAGCCTGTTTATACCTTGCCAAATCTCACCAGCAATGCCACCATCACTGTGTCCTTTGGGAGACACTGGAAATGTGGGCATTTCCTTTTGGGTCAGTGTCTTATTTAGTAGTAGATTTAACTCGATGAGAAGGCCTGAAAGGGGTCAGCAAAGCACCGAAGTCTGAGATTGTAATACTCCAGTGATTTTTAAACACTTACAGACCCAGGAAAACAGGCCTACCTCTTAAGCCCCTTCTTTGTATCGAGTACGCTGCAGCTCTATCTACCAGTATCTCTATAAAATAGGAGTTACTTAAAAATTTAAAAAACATGTATTTTATGTGTGTGTACATGTACGGGTGCACACATGCTGCCTGTCACAAGTGGAGATCAGAGGACAACGTATGGGATTCGGCTTTTTTCTTTCACCATGTGGGTTCCGGAGATTGAAATCGGGCTGTCAAGCTTGGTGGCAAAAGCGATGAGCCATCTCACCAGTTGAAGTTTTTAAAGCTAGAGTAAATTGCAGTTCATAACAATTCAAGCTAGTGACAAGGAACCTTGGCAAACGTTTTCTTTTGTTTGTTTGTTTTGCCTCCCCGACTATCAAACCCTAACTGTTCTGGCTTCTCGCGTCCTGTTCCCAAAGGCGTGAGTGACAAACCGGTTAAGAGAGGTCACCGTCTTCCCTTTCACCTACGCGTAAGTTGCTGGCCTTCCACTCTAGCTGACTGGTTCACCCAAGTTTTTCTCCAAGTCTCCGGGCCGAGCAGGCTCCGGGAGGTAAGCGAGTGGAACCTTCGGCTCAGAAGGCGGAGCGCAGGCCTCGGCCGGCAGCACGGCCTCCGGGAGCCCGTTTCCCTACCCGCGGGTCGGGGGAAACACCTCACCTCGGGGCCGCGGCGAGCTCGGTGGAGCAGCAACAGTCGCTCCCCAAGCGCCGGCCCACCTCTGCCCAGAGGCCCCAGCGCGAGGGCCGGGCGGGCGGGAGAAAGCGGCGCCCCGCAGGGACCCTCGCCCCCCCCCCCCCGCCCCCGCCCGGGGCTGAGCGCCGCTATTATTCCGGAAACGCCTGAGAAAGCCAGCGTCTTCCGCTTCCTCGCGCAGCCAGCAGCCCACTGCTCACCCGCTGTGCCGCTGCAGCTCTCGCTCGCTCCGGCCGGGCTCTCCCGGTGGCCACTCGTGGATCCACTTCCGGCTCTGTCCGCTTGTGGTGTCCTCTCGTCTGCTCTCCGATGTCGACACTTCGGTGTCTGCAAGTTCCGAGGCTGGTGAGTTCCGGGTGCCCAGCTGTCTGTGTCCGGTTTGGTACAGAGGGGGTTCCCCAAGCCTCCACTATGTCCCTTCTCCCTGCATCCTGGAGGGGGGGTCCCCCCAAAATCATCCAGAGAAAACAATAATGATTATGATCATTATGATTATAAAAACAAAAACAATTAAAATAAATTTAAAATTATAGACAGCAGGCTTCTTTCAGAGTTAGAAACATTTGGAGAGTCAAGGATGGTGGCTCACACCAGCAATCCAGCAATCAGGAGGCTGAGGCGGAGAGTTAGAGGCCAGTCAGGGCTACACAGTGAGTTTCATTCCGCCTGGACTACAGACTATACAAAACAAAACAAAACACCATCTATAATTTTGTAGACTGTACTATTTGTGTTAATATATTGGGAAGATAATGTATAAAATTTTTCTAGAGTGTTAGGATCACAGAAATTTTAGAATAGTTTTCATGACTTTATTAGCATATTGTTTTTAATAGCCTGGTGTAGCAACATATAACCTTTAATCCCAGAACATGGGAGGCAGAGGCAGGTGGATTTCTGTGAGTTCAAGGACAGCCTGATCTACAGAGCAAGATCTAGGACAGCCAAGGCTACACATAGAAACCCTGTCTCAAAAAAAGCAAAAACCAAAGACCAAAACAAAACAAAAAAACAACCCCCCAAAACCAAAACAAACAAACAACAACAACAACAGTCCAATCCTTCTGGTTTTAAACCATCACTCTGTTATCAAGACTGGGCCCAGACAGTTCCAACAAGCTGTCAATACATCGATTAAAGAGACAGCTAAAATGGCTGTAAGATGGCCCAGCCTGTAAAGACAATGGCTGTCAAGCTGGCCATGTGCACATGAGATAAATAAAAATAAAGAGATAAGTAATGCTAAAAAGCAGAGAAAGGAGGTTTATTCAGTGTGCCCACATGTGACAGAGGAACAACCAAAGAGGTCTAGTGAATCTCCCCACACGTTTTTGAGGTCCTGACATGAGGCTTAGGTTTAAGTAAAGAGCAAGAGCTACGCTTAACCACACAGTCATGGTCAAGGTTGTTAAGTCTCAAACCTGGACAAATGGCAGAGGGGCCTGTTTAACATATCAGAGCGGACCTGGCCTCCAGGTTCTTCCAGCATCCCTCAGTCCCCACCTGCTGACAGACCCTGCCCTCTACCCTGAACTCTCCAGCCCAGGGGTTGGGCTGCCCTTCCCCCAGAGGCTCTTCCCTATGTAATCCAGACATTATTGGTTACCTGCCCTTTGTACCTTTGGCCTCCTGGCTGCTGCACCTGGTTCTTCTCTCTCCCCTCTCCCTTTCCCTACCTCACACGGCTCAGCTTAGTCTGGTCATGTCCACTCTGGACTTTCCCAGGTGTCTCTGCCTCTGACTACGCTCTCCCTTTTATCTATAATAAAATTTTCATCCACCATACCTAGGAGCAGTCATGTCCTTTGCTTTTTATTTATTGTTTTCATTCAAAGGTGAGGTCTCACCCATAATCTACCCGTCATTGTCTCATAGTGATCTGATAAGTTGTCAGAACTGAGTGAAATCTCTTCCTCAGAGGCAAGTCCCTTCAGTGGCTGGTCCCAAGGCTTCAGCCTTTTCCCTCTCCCAGAATGAGGTTCCTGGGGAAATTTTAATTCTTTGGGGACAATAGTCTGATAGCACAAGTGTCTGTAGTTAAATTATCATTGTAACATCCTGGCAGGAGTGATATCCTAAAGACCAGCCCCTCCCTTTGTCGATCAGGTTATGATCTCTGTTGCTTCTTTTTTGAAGTCTCATTACCTGGCTTTGTTCTAGGACAGAAAAACCTGGGTTGAAGGGTCTTCAGAACTTAGAAGCGATCAGAGCACCCCACTCCTTCTGAGACCCCAGTTTCCTGCTGTGTGAAGAGGTGCTTTTACTGCCCTGAGGATGCATGCTCTCGTCCCAGTTCACCAGGCATTTAAAAGTGAACAAGAAGCCGGGCGGTGGTGGCGCACGCCTTTAATCCCAGCACTCGGGAGGCAGAGCCAGGCGGATCTCTGTGAGTTCGAGGCCAGCCTGGGCTACCAAGTGAGTTCCAGGAAAGGCGCAAAGCTACACAGAGAAACCCTGTCTCGAAAAACCGGAAAAAAAAAAAAAAAGTGAACAAGAAATCTTTTTCCGAGAGGCTCAGCTTCTCAGGGGAGTTGAGGTCACTCTCCCTCAGGGAGATGAGTCCACCAGCCAGCTCCTGGGTTCTGGTCCACAAGTTTCTAGCAGGTGCTTCCTCGCAGTATGCTTCTATGGGGCAAAGGCAGAGCCACCAAGACTGCCATCAGACCATTGTGGTAAGTGACCTGCAGAGCCCAGAAAGCCTGGGAGGGTGGTGAGCAGGGACCAGGGGTACGATGACCCTCTTCTCAAAGCAGGGAGGAGAGTGTTTCCCAGCTGGCACGGGCCCCAGGAGCAGTGGCCGTGGGAAGCAGAGTGCTGCCGGTCGTAAGCCATGGCCTGGACTTCCGTCCTGCTCATGCTGGTGGCCCACCTGACAGGTAAGGATCTCTTGGGGCTCAGAGCCTCCTGGCCCCTCCTCTTGCCTTGCTGTGCCCCGGTGATGGCCACGGTTCTGTCTTCTCAGGTTGTGGCCCTCAGCCCACGCTGCATCAGCCACCGTCTGCCTCTTCCTCGCTGGGAACCACCATCCGCCTCTCCTGTGCCCTGAGCAGCAACCATAACATCAACATTTACAGCATTTACTGGTACCAGCAGCATCCAGGCCACCCTCCCAGGTTCCTGCTGAGATATTTCTCACGCTCAGACAAGCGCCAGGGTCCCAAGATACCTCCTCGCTTCTCCGGATCCAAAGACGTGGCCAGGAACCTGGGGTATCTGAGGATCTCTGAACTGCAGCCCGAGGACGAGGCTGTGTATTACTGTGCCATGGGGCTCCGGAGCCAGGAAAAGGAGAACTGGATGGAGAGGGAGAGAGGAGGAGAAAAGTAGTTTACAGATTCGGAATCCCAGGCTCTGGAGACATTCAGACCCTAAACTGAAGGTGCCGTTTGCTTTGCTCAGTTAGGCTGATATAGGGAGGAGGGGTAGAGCCTTGGGGCTTCACAGAGCCAAGAAGATGGAGCCATTCAGCTTTTCCATGTCTTGCAATGTTGCTGTGAGCCCCACTGGAGGCTGGATTATAGAATTAAAGCTGTTTTTCTGAGTTTGGCTTGACTGGTTTGTGATATCAGAGCCAATGTAATAACTGGCTAGTCCCCAGAACCTGACTAGTCATTCTCAGATTGGCCAGGCACCATGAACAGCAAACTCATTTTGATCACGGGTAAGTGGATGACAGAAACATCTTGGAGGGGGACCTCCTTGCCAGGGACAGCGTCTTCTATTGTCACCCTCACAGTCACAGAGGAAAGTTTAGGAAACACCATCATTGGCCCTCTACTTTGGGGGAGAGCAGATGTCAAGTGACAGGCTTAGAGCATGTTCCGCTCCTTGGTGCTAGTGATGTTTTGGGATGGGGCTGCCTTGTCATGGAGCTGCCTTTGTGTTGTGGGTGTTGAGCAACTTCTCTGGCCTTTGCTACCAGATGCAGTACACAGCACATGCCCCCCACTGTCAGTGATGACAACCCCAGACGGATCCAGATATCAGTAAAGGTCCCCAGGGTGAGCTACATCTACCTTCTGTGCAGGGGAGTGATAGACAAGCCAGCATTTTAAAAAAACATATACACAAGAAGTAATTATTGTTATTATTACTATTAATTAATTAATTAATTAATTTATTTATTGGTGTTTTTGAGACAGGGTTTCTCTGTATATCCCTGGCTGTCCTGGAATTCAAATCCTCCTGCCTCTGTGTCCCAAGTGCTGGGATCAAAGGTGTGTGCCACTAACACCCTGTGAAATAATTCTTTATTACTGCAGCAGGTTAGTAAGTCAAACATCATTCTGTGAAAGTCAATGGACAAAAGTATTAAAAATAACTATGGTTAAATAATATTAATGAACACTTTACAGGAATAGTTGTAAATTGTGACTTCAGTGAGTACAGTGTGAGTGGAGGAGAGGTAGAAGGTCGAGCATTCTTACAAATGTTTATCAGCTTAATATAGACTGCTGAAACTCTTGAGTTATCTTGTGTGAGTCTGTTGGTATAGAAGTTACACACACACACACACACACACACACACTCACACACACACACACACACACACCATGCTCTGACTTTACGAGACAACACCCCTCCCCTAAAGATGCTATTGGGTTTGTTTTGTGCTGGCATCTGCTGCTGGGCATGGGGCCTCTCTCTAAGAATGAGAGAGTTTCCCCAGTGAGACTTCCTTGGAGAAAACTAATATTTCATTTGCAAATAGCTACCAACTGGATAGCTTCTGGGTTAGGGATGGGTATGTGTACACACCTTTCAGCTCTAGGACCCTATGTGGTGCAGACCCATGCAGGCTGTGTGCATGCTGTCATAGTCTCTGGGAATTCATACGTGCACCAGCTCTGCTGTGTCTAGAAGGCCTTGATTGCCTGGCATCCTCCATCCCCTCTGGCTCTTTCACTTTTTTTCCCCCTCCTCTTCTTTAGGGATCCCTGAGCCCTGAGGGGAAGGATTTGATGGAGATATCCCATTAGGGCTGAGTGTTCCAAGATCTCCTTACTCTGCATATTATCTGGCTGTGGGTCTCTATTCGTTCCCATCTGCTGCAGGAGGAGGCTTCTCTGATGATGGCTGAGCAA
Organism: Peromyscus eremicus; assembly: GCF_949786415.1. Taxonomy (NCBI): domain Eukaryota; kingdom Metazoa; phylum Chordata; class Mammalia; order Rodentia; family Cricetidae; genus Peromyscus; species Peromyscus eremicus. Next base: position 77,463,199 of record NC_081428.1, on the reverse strand, counting down.
GGCAGGGATTTGTGAATATAGCAGAATGTTATTAGGAATCATTTTTTTTTTTTTTTGCTGCATTCCTTTGGCTGAACAATAGTATTTGGTTTTCCCTAGGTGTATGGCCTGCCTAGTCTCATGTTCTTGACCACCGAGGCAGTGTTGGATATGGGTTCTACCCCAGAGTGGGTCTCAGCTCAAATCAGATACCGGTTGGTGACTCCCACAAGCTTTGTGTGGCCACTGCACCAGCATATCTCACGGGCAGATCACTTTTGTAGATTGAAGGGTTGGTAGCTGGGTTGGGGTTTACTTCTCTCCTTTGGTAGTGTGCAGAGTATCTTCCAGTACTATGAACACTACCCAGTAGGGGTGAGGGCTCCAGGTAGGCACCAGCTCACTTTCTCTGCATTCAGTGAGTAGTGTAGGTGTTCCTTGCATCAACAGGGAACATCTGTTTGTAGGAGTCATTTCTCTTTTCCATCATGTGTGGCTGATGATCAAACCCAGGTCCTAAGACTTGGCAGCGAGCACCTTCACCTGCTGAGCTGAACCCTCTTGACAGCCTAACACTGACTAATTTATGTGAAATGCTTAACTAGCTTTGCCTGTCATGGGTGTGGCCTGTTTTTCCTTCATGTCCTGTAATTATCTATCTACCTTTTATCTGAGTTGTGTCTCTCCCAACCTCCACTGGGCTTCCTACCGCTCACTCTGTCTTAGCCTTGCCTTGTCCTCTGTCCTTACCGTCCCTTTGTCCAGACCTGCCTTCACTTCACCTACTGACTGCTTCCTGTATTCTAAGGCGCGGGGCAAGCCACATCCGCAGTCCCCAACTTCTAGTGGCTACATTCAAATAAAGTGACCATGCGTACTGGCATGAGTATATAGTCGAGGCAGGAGGATTTAGTTTGAGGTTAGCCTGGACAGCACAGTGAGATTCTCTCATCTGAGTCCTGACTCAGAAAGGTGGAGCTTTTCCTTTTTTTATTCTTTTCTGTCTCTTTCTTTGGAATGTGGGCCAGAATGCAAATATGCTTTCTCGGGCACTTGTTTGCTGGGTGCCTGTTTGCTGACCCTCCATACCTAACTGGAAAGGGTTTTCTCTCTCTCTTCACCTCCCTTCCCCTTTTGGGTAGCTGCTGATACTTTCAGCCTGCCTACCCTGTTGTTTTTCTTTTACATGTTAATAAAATTGTCCTTAAGCATAAAAAAAAGTTAAAAAAAGGTGAAATCATTTCTAATGATATATTTTATTTAACACAACATGTCCCAAATATAATCATTTTAATGAGCAGCCAATATCACAGGCACGTATGAGCATTGTTTTTTCTTTGGTACTTCATCTTTGAAATCCAATATGTATTTTACAGTTGTGGTTTATCTCAGCTCAGACCCCCAGCAACTGCATATGGTGTATGAAAAGAGCAGATTGGAGGGACAGAATTCAGGTTCCTCATCATCCAGCCCTTGGAGGCTGGTCAGAGCCTGTGCTGAAAGTCCCTTCCAGCTGCGCGGTCTATTTCTGCCCTGTTCAGCTAACTGCCACTGATCAGGTGCCTGGTACGCTTGGGCGCCTCCAAACCTTCGCTCAAGCTGTTCGCACTGGGAGGATTTCCTGTGGCTGGACTGTGTCCTCCCTCTGCCGGGATGCAAGGCTCCCCAACGATCTCACCTCCCCCTCCTTGGGCAACCGTTTCCTGGCCGCTCTGCAGTTGTTACCTCCCTCCAGTGGGCAGACAGCCTGTTTTCCTAGTTACAGTTAGCACCTGCCTCACAGCTCTGGCTTTATTTAGCAAGACTCTTACACTAGACTGCAAATTCCCAGCTGGCTGGAGTCTCTCTGTGTGTGATAAACACTCTAGGTGGGAAGACAGGCGGGAATGAGTAATGAATGCACGAGTGAGGGAATTCTTGGCTACTCTCATTAGGATCTCATTGGGACCCCACAGTGGCTGGGGTCACTGTGATTCCCTTAGACTGGGGAGAAGCAGCCCAGATTCACATTCACACTCTCACTGTCTGTACGTCTGTCTCTCTGTTGTTGTTTCCGTCTGTCACATTACTATCCTCTGATATCTGACAAATGAAACAAGTGACTGAATGCTGTAACCAAGAGGGGCCTGGAAAAGGAAGCCTAAAGGAGGTGAGTGTGCAGAAGGAATGCAGGGAACCTTCTGAGCCTGAGCCAGAGAGCGGGTGGGGAGGGCAGGTTCCCAGAGTGTCAGGACACACTACCCAGTACTGCAAAGACTTCAGGATCTCTGCTTCAGGATCAAGAGGACTCCTGACTCCTGGCTGTGGGATTCTGAAATGTGAGCTATGCATACACCTTCCAAATTCAACAGGAAACAGAACCAAATGAACGGACATGTTGCCAATGACTCAAACATGAGACTCTGGGGGAAGGGTTCTGAGGAGCTCCTGGGGCTCTTACAGGGTGGCACTTAGATTTTTACCATCCAATTCCATGGACAAGCCATTACGTTTATTTTTGCTTTATTCTTTATTTTTTTCCTGCAGCTCCTATTTTTCTTACTTGGTCTGTGATTAGGCTGCGGTGTGAGCTCCACATTTGTTTCTCTGCTGTTACTTAGAAACAGGTCATGGCTTGTGCATACTAACAAAGATCCTTGACCAAACAAACTTCAGCTAAGTTTGTCTGAGCCTCTTCTCAGCCAGGCTTCAACCCTGGCTCATAAAGACCGCCCAAACACTGACCTAGTTCCTAACGTCAGAAGACCCCTTGTCTAGGAGGACTCAAACACCGCTTGAAGTGTCTCCTGAAAACTGCAGAATGAATATATGCCTGTGAGGCTCCTGTTACAAGTTTCTACTGGAGAACAGGAGCCTGACTTCAAAAAGCCCCAGTTAGCACTCCTAGAGTGGGATGGTAAGAACTGCAGACTTTTCATTATAAGCCAGTAATTAGTAAAGGTTAGAATATGCCATTCTACACAAGGGACATGAAATATCCGTGGAGCCATATACCATGGATGCCAAAGGACAGCTCTACTTTTTCCCACTTTGTGATTTATTTTTCATTAAACATTGTTTAATTAAACAATGACTTATTTTTTGTTATTTCTTATTCACCTGTGTATGCCACATGAATGCTGGTGCTCGCAGAGGCCGGAAGGGGACCTGATGTGTCCTAAGAACCAAACTTGGATCTCCTGGTAGCAAGTGCTCATGATCACTGAGCCATTTCTCTAACCTCACTCTTTTCCATCTTTAAAAAATTATTTTTTAGAAGCCGGGAGGTGGTGGCAGGCAGATCTCTGTGAATTCGAGGCCATCCTGGTCTACAGAGTGAGTTTCATGACAGCCAGAGCTACACAGAGAAACCCTCTCTCAAAAAACCAACCAACCAACAAACAAACAATAAAGAATTATTTTTTAGGGTAGCATACAGTTTCATTTTGGCATTTTCATACATTTGTACCATTATACTTTATTATTACTCATACACCTCCCAGCCCCTCCCCCTCCCCCGACTACCACGTCCTTGCCCGGTGCTTCCTGTCTCCTCTCTGGCTGGTTTCCTGTCTTCCCTTTTCTGCTTCCATGTCACGTGTGTTCTGTTATCTTGTCTGTCCCCTGTCAGATCCTTCTCTTCTCATGATCCCCTTTCTAGTTTCATGACCCAGAAGCACAAACACACCTTATAGTCACATACACATATGTGCACACACATATATCATTTAAACCCAGGTTCTGTGTGTGAGAGAAATTGTGGTATTTGTCCTTCTGAGTCTGGATTTTATTGCTAGCATAATGATTTTTAGTTTCATCAATTTTCCTGCAAATGTCATGATTTCATTTTTCTTTACAGCTGCCTAAAATTCCATTGTGTATCCATGCCGTATTTTCTTTATCCATTCATCTATTGATGGCATCTATGCTAGTTAATTTCCTGGTTATTGTGAATAGTACATCAAAAAATGTGGTTGTGCAAATATCTGTGGTATGTTGACTTCGAGTCTCTCAGGTACATCCCCAGGAGTGCTACAGTTGGCTTGTATGGTATTCTATTTTGAGTGTTTTGAGGAATGTGCATACTAATTTCCATAATGATAGCATAAGTTTCCATTCTCACCAGCTCGAATAAGTGTTCCCTTTCCCCATCGTTCTTGCTAGCATTTGCTGTCATTTGTTTTCTTGACGATAGTCGTTCTAATTAGGGTGAGGTGGAAACACTAAGCAGTTTTTGTTTCTTTTTCTTCTTTGTGTATGCACGTGTGTGCAGATCCTCTTGGCTTTGCCTCCTGAGTGCTGGTGTTAAAGGGTTGTGCTACCACATCTGGCATTGTCCTTGGGATTTTGATAAAGATTGCATTGAATATGTAAATTGTTTTTAATAATATAGTCACCCTTACAATATTAATTCTGATAATCCATGAACATGGGGGTTATTTCCATTTTCTAATGTCCCCACTTTTTTTGAATGTATTAAAAGTTTTTATTCTTTTATATGAAAGTGGGACCTTTTATCTCTTGGTTAGGTTTACTGCTAGGTGTTTTATTTGTTTCAAAGCTATTTAGAAGAATGGAATTTCTCCCACTCCCTGATTTTTTTCCCCAGCAAGTTTGTTATTGGTATATAGAGAAGCTGCTGATTTTTGGATGTTTTATATCTTGATACTTTGCTCAAGGTTTACTAAGATTTCTGGTGGCATCTTTAGGGTCTTTTAAGTATAGGATCATGTTGTCTGTACCTAGGGATAATTGTCCGTCTTCTCTTTTTGTATCCATTTTATTTTTCTTGTCTTCTTGATCTAGTTAAGCCAGCACTCTAACATATAAATGTGGAGAAAAGAGAGTAGACATTCTTGTCTTGTGCCAAGCTTTAGGGGAAATGCTCTTAGTTTTTATGTAATATAATGTTGACTATTGGGTTTGTGGTATATAGCATTTATTATGTTAAGGTATATTTCTTTGATTCCTAGTTTCTTTGTCAAATGAATTTTCTGCATTGATTGGGGTAATCATGTGATTTCTCATCCTTAAGTCTGCTGATGTGCCTTATTATACTTACTGAATTATATGTGATGAACCATTATTATATCTCTGTGGTGAAACTAACTTGGTTATGGAGTATGACCTTCTTAATGTATTTTTGAATTTGGTTTGCAAGAATCATGTTGTAACTTTTTGCATATATTTTCACCAGGGAATTTGATTGATAGCTTTCCTTTTATGTGGTGTCTTTATATAGTTTTTGTATGAGATTAATGTTGGCTTCATAGAATGAATTTGATAGTATTCCTTCATTTTGTTAAAATACCACATTGATTTGTGTATGTGGAATCATCCATGCCTCCTTGTAATCCATCCTGGTGTATGATCTTTTTAAGGTAATGTTGAATTTTTGTGTGGTAGTATTTTGTTAAACATTTTTGCGTTCATGTTGTTAAGCATGTTGGTCTATAATTTTTTTCTTGTGGTATCTTTGTTTGGATTTTATGTCAGGAAAACGCTGGCAGCATAAAAAGAATTTAGCCAGGCCTTGTGATGCACACTTTTACTCCCAATATGTGGGAGGCAGAGACAAGTTTATCTCTGTAAGTTCCAGGTCAGCTAGTGCTACATAGCAAGATCCTGCCTTAAAAGTGGTGGATGGGGAGAGGACAGGGTGTGGAGGAACAGCTCAGTGGTTAAGAGCAAAAGCTGCTCTTCCAGAGGATCCAGGTTTGATTACCAGCACCCATGTGGCAGCTCACAACTGTAACTTCAGTTCCAGGGTGCCCAACACTCTCTAGCTTCCACAGGCACCAGGCACACACATGGTGCACAGACATACATGTAGGTAAAACACCCACATACATAAAATAAATAAAAAATAATTTGGAAGTGTTTCTGTTCTATGTTTTGGAAGAGTGTGAGAAGAATTGATGTTAGCTCTTTTAAATTTTTGGTAGATTCACTTGCCGATCTGTTTAGTCCCGGGCTTTTCTTTACTTTTAGTTACTATTTAAATCTCTTATTGATTTAGTCTTATCGGTTGTATACTATCGATGGATTTTTCTAGGCTAGTTTGTTAAGGTATAATTGTTTTAGTCCACTCTGGTGTGTTTTTATTTCTGTGGCATTAACTGTACTGCACTTTCGTACACTTCCCGGTTTTACTTACTTTTACCCTTTCCTTAGGTAGTCAGGTGCGGAGCTTGTCACTCACCTCTCAAAGACCCACTTATAGTTTGGCTGATTTTGAAAAGTGGTTTTAAGTTCTCTAACTTCGCTGAATCTCTGTTATTCCTTCCCTTCTGTCCACTTTAAGCTTCATTTGTCCTTTGTGATTCTTTTTTAAATTAATTAATTAATTAATTACTTCCCCCAGCCCTGTCACAGTTTCCCCTTCCTCCCTCCTCTCCTCCCAGTCTCTCCCTCCACGCTGCACTCCTCCTCTGTTTCTCTTTACAAAAGGGCAGGCCTCCCATGGATATCCATGGCATATCAAGTTGCAGGAAGACTAGGCACCTCCTCTCCTATCAAGGCTGGATGAGGTAACCCAGTAGGAGGGAAGGGTCCCAAAAGCAGGCAACTGAATCCGAGACAGCCCCTTCCTCCACTGTTAGGAGCCCCACAGGAAGACCAAGCTACACAACTGTAACATATGCGCAGAGGGCCTGAGTTAGTCCCGTTCAAGCTCTCTGGTTGGCAGCTCAGACTCTGTGAGCTCCTACTAGCCCAGGTTAGTTGATTCTGTGGTTTTCTTGTGATGTCCTTGACCCCCCTGGCTCCTACAATTCTTCCTCCCCCTCTTCCATAGGATTCTCCAAGGTCCACCCAATGTTTGGCTATGAGTCTCTGCATCTGTTTCCATCAGTTGCTGGGTAAAGCCTCTCTATGACAACTGGGCTAGGCACCAGTCTATGAGGATAGCAGAATCATTGGGAATCATTTCATTGACTTTTTCTTTTCTTTTATTGCCAGTCATGTTTGGTTCTATCCTAGTTCTCTGGGCTATCCTGCCTGGGTCCTGGCCCTCCAGGCAGTGTCAGGTGGGCTCTCTCTCATGGTGTGGGGCTCAAGCTGAACCAGTCTTTGGTTGGCCACTCCCATTATTTCTGCACCACCTTTCCCCCAGCACATCTTGTTGGCAGGGCAAATTGTAGGTCAGCGATTGTGTGGCTGGGTTGGGTCCCAATCCCTCCACTGAAAGACTTACCTGGTTACAGGAGATGGCTAGTTCAGGCTCTATATCCCACATTGCTATGAGTCTTTGCTAGGGTCACCCTCCTAGAGTCAATATAATGTTCCATCCATTCACCTGCAACTTTCTGTCTTTTTTTTTTTTTTTTTTTGGACAGGGTTTCTCTGTATGGCCCTGGCTGTCCTAGAACTCACTCTGTAGAACAGGCTGGCTTCAAACTCAGAGATTTACCTGCCTCTGCCTCCTGAGTGCTGGGATTAAAAGCGTGAGCCACCACTACCTGGCCTTTCCTTCCTGGTTCTTTGAGGCTTAGTGCTACATTATTAATTTGATATATTTTCTTCCATAAGCATTTTTGGTGTAAATTTTCCCCTTAGTACTATTTTTGCTGTATCCCTCCTGTTTTGATATTTTTGTTTTGTTTATTGTGTTAACATCTCATCTGGTGCAAGGCTGGCTCAAACTGAAACTATGTAGGCAAAGATAACCTTGAAATCCTCATCCGCCAACCTTTGCCTTCCAAGTACAGGTATCGCAATCCTGTGCCACAATGTTTGACCATCATTTGTTTTTGTGGCACTGGTTATCAAATCCATACAAGTGTATGTGCACATGGGTGTCGGAGATTGACATTGTGTGTCTGCTTCTGTCTCTACCTTCTCCCGCTGAACCAGGTGCTGCTGATTCACCTAAACGGTTGTCGAGCCACCCCTGGGATCCTCTTGTCTCTGCCTTCCAGTGCTGGGATCGCGGGCACTGACCATTCAGCATCAGTTGTCTTTCCGGTGCCTTTTTGGATATCTGGGAAGTGTGGTGTTCAATAGAGAATGATGCAGTCAATGCCATAACTAGAACTGCATGCGTGCCATTTCCTTGACCTGGTGCCAAGGTCACCCATCTTGGCACCCAAAGACTGCTGTTGGCAATACCTTCCTTTTGCAAGTGGTAATGGTTCTTCAGGCTTCCCTCTGACTTTGCTGTGTGGGTATTGAATGGAAATATCATAGATCTCTCTTTGAAATTATCCCTGCTTTTGTTTACATCAGGAGTAAAAAGCCGGTCAGCACCCACAACTCTTCATAACAATCGAAGACTTTTTCACATTTATTTTTCAAATGGAGTAAATACACTTTTTTTTTTTGTTTTTTTGTTTTTCAAGACAGGGTTTCTCTGTGCAGCTTTGTGCCTTTCCTGGAACTCATTTGGTAGCCCAGGCTGGCCTCGAACTCAGAGATCCGCCTGCCTCTGCCTCCCCAGTGCTGGGATTAAAGGTGTGCCACCACCGCCCGGCCAATACACTTTCTAGAGCTGAGTGGGCAAGTGTGTCTGATAATGATATATTTAAGTACTTTGTCCCAGTTAACTAGTAAGCCATTTTTATTGAACATCTGGGTCTTTTTCCTGCCTCTTCCACTCAGATTCATTTTCTACCATAGATGTAACTATAAGATTCACAGTTCTTTTTTTGTTTTGTTTTGCTTGTTTTTTTATTTTTATTTTTTAGATTTGCAGTTCTAAGAGCAGCATCCTGCTTCAAGAAATAAGATTTTTACATTCTGAGGTCAGGACTGTAAGAAGACCTATTAGAGCAACTACAGCTGTCCCTTGAATATCATTATTAAAGTCAATATTTTCTTCATGTTTTCATAAGAATATGAATTCAACTTCATGCTGAATAAGTATGTTATGATCATGTCTATAGCAATTGCTCCCATCAAATTATCACATCACCATAAAGTTATGGACAGTCTCCTTTTTGTTACCAGTTTCTGTAAAATAGGGTTTTGAAGAGTGTGTTATTACCCCTTCTCATGCCAACACGCATAGGCAGGCACCTCTGAGCCCACATGAGATTTTTCTGGCCAGTTACCCACAATGGTCTAATAGGACCTCTGTCAGAGATAGAAATGTAGTCCTTTAGGTCTTCAAAAGAAGTGTCTATATGGGGACAAGACAGAGTAGTTGATATAGCTACAATTGCCATTAAACTTTTGATATCATCTTTTGGTATTCTATAAAAAGTTTCCCATTTTTCTTGTATTTCTATTACATAGGTGTGTTTTTCCAAAGAGTTGCTTATTTTTAAAGTCATTGTGGAATTATGAAGTTTGAATATTGTGTTTATTTTAATTGATAAAAGTCTTGAAGAATGAGCATTTTTGGTTCCTGTAATCATCATTCCCTTATTTTTTCCTTTATTGAAAAAAGGTTTTTAAATATGATATATTCTGATTATGGTTTCTCCTCCTCCTCCTACCAGTTCCTCCCCTCTTCCTCTCCCATCTGGACCTATACCTTTTCTGTCTATTGTTAGAAAATAAACAGGCATCTAAGGAATAATAATAGGTTTATTCTAAGATAGTTTAATAAAATAAAATACAATAAGATAAATAAAAAGCAAACAAATTGGAATAGAAAAAAAATAACCAAACAAGAAAAAAAGCCAAAGAAAAAGCACAAGAAACACATATAGACACAGAGACACACATGTTGGAACACTCAGGAATCCCATAAAAATCCGAAACTGGAAGCCAAAATATGTACACAAAGGACCTGAAGGATACCCCCCCCCCACACACACACCACACGCTCTGACTTTACAAGACAACACCTGCCCTCCCAAAGATACTATTGGGTTTGTTTTGTGCTGACATCTGCTGCTGGGCATGGGGCCTCTCTTTAAGAGTGGTTTGTTTCCCCAGTGAGACTTCCTTGGAGAAAACTAATATTTCATTTGCAAATAGCTACCAAGTGGAGATAGCTTCTGGGTTAGGGACGGGTATGTGTACACTCCTTTCAGCTCTAGGACCCTATGTGGTGCAGACCCATGCAGGCTGTGTGTATGCTGTCATAGTCTCTGGGAGTTCATACGTGCACCAGCTCTGCTGTGTCTAGAAGGCCTTGATTGCCTGGCATCCTCCATCCCCTCTGGCTCTTTCACTTTTTTTTTTTTTTGCCTCATCTTCTTTAGGGTTCCCTAAGCCCTGAGGGGAGAGATTTGATGGAGGCATCCCTTTTAGGGCTGAGTATTTCAAGGTCTTTCTCTCTGCATGTTTCTGGCTGTGGATCTCTATTTATTCCCGTCTGGTGCAGGAGGAGGCTTCTCTGATGATAGTTGAACAAGGCACTGATCTATGAGCTGTGCTTATTTCTCTCTTCACATTGAAACACTGAAGTATTGCTTCTAGTACTTTCTATAAGTCTGATTTGATGGCTATGAATTCTTTTTTTTTTTTTTTTTTGAGGCAAGGTTTCTCTGTGTAGTTTTTGGTGCCTGTCCTGGATCCCACTCTGTAGACCAGGCTGGCCTCAAACTCACAGAGATCTGCCTGGCTTTGCCTCTTGAATGCTGGGATTAAAGGCGTGCACCACCGATGGGCCTGGATATGAATTCTTTTAGCCTGTTTATATTATGTAAGGTTTTTCCTTCTCCTTCAACCATGGTAGGAAGTTTTGCTGGGTATAGTCATCTGGATTGGCATCCATGGTCTTCTTGAAGTGTATTGTTCCAGGCCCTTCTGTCTTTTAAAGTTTCCACTGAGAAGTCGCCTGTAATCCTAACAGGTGTTCCTTCATATGTAGTTTGTGCTTTTTCTCTTGCATGTACCCTCTCTTTATTCTGTACATCTATCCGGTGTTTTAACTGTAGTATACTGTGGGGATATGACGGCTGTTCTTGGTTGTCAACTTGACTACATTTGGAATTAACGACAAACCCAAGCAGCTGTGCACACCTGTCATGGACTTTTCTTGATTGGATCATTTGAAGTGAGAAGATTTACCTTAAATCTGGATCATATGAGGTCAAAAGACCCGCCCTAAACCTAGGCCACACCTGGGCCCATATAAAGGACATGGAAGAAGGGTCATATAGATATGATAGGATGAAAGGTTAGATTATGAACCTACTTTTAAAGAGTAACAACTTGTTTAAAATGTTTTATATTGCTATGGATTTTAGTTTATTGATACAAGTTTAAACTTAATTTTGTTATACTGTATACATATTTCTTTCTTTCTTTTTTTTTTTTTTTGAGACAGGATTTCTCTGCGTAGCTTTGCACCTTTCCTGGAACTCACTTGGTAGCCCAGGCTGGCCTCGAACTCACAGAAATCCACCTGGCTCTGCCTCCCGAGTGCTGGGATTAAAGGTGTGCGCCACCACCGCCTGGCCTGTATATATATTTCTATTCTTGTTTGAGGTATTATGTTTATGTAACTCATTTAAAATCATAATGGATAATTAAAAAATAGATTAATAATTAGTCATCTAAGATAGATCATTGAATCTACTCTGAGAAAAAAGATAAAGAAATAATAGGATAAATAGGTAGATCACTGAATCTACACTGAAGAAAAAGGGGAAGATATAAAAATGACAAAAGGTAGACTACTGAATGTATTATGAAAAGAAAAAAGAGAGAATATGGATATGATAAGATAAAAAGGGAGATTATGGGATCTACTTTTAAAAAGGAACTACTTGTTTTAAATAAGATAAGTAATGAAAATTTTTTGGTCTGAGTTTATCAGATGTTACTGGACTGGACATTGTTAATATATATAATGGAGTTTTTATCTGAATCTGTCAAATGTTAATGGACTAGACATCGTTAATGTAATCTTGACTGTATATTGTATGTACTTACTGGATATAATTTTTCTTGTATTAGTTATAAGCTTTTTTAAATTAAATGTGATATTGTATTCCCCCAAATATTGTGCATGCTAATAAACTTATGCTGGTAGATCAGAGAGACAGAACAAGCCACAGCTAGCTCATCTCGCCAGATCCTCTGCTGGTCTTGTTTCCTCAGACTCGAGGCCTCTGAGTCCTCATCCAGATTGGGTCTCAGCTGAATTGCTGCCTTTAGTTTCTGGTCCTCATGCCTTATATACCTTTCTGCTTTCTACCACCACTCCCTGGGATTAAAGGCTTGCTTTCTGGGATTAAAGGCGTGAGTCACCATGCTTAGCTGTATCCTTGAACACTTGGATTTCTGCCTCTGGAATGCTAGGATTAAAGGCGTGTGCTACCACTGCCTATCCTTTATGTTTAATATTGTGGCTGCTCTGTCTCTGACCCCAGATAAGTTTATTAGCATGCACAATATTTGGGGGAATACAATACCACAGTCATCTATGATAATCATATTTGTAGCCATGTTAGTTAAGTTTTCTAGGTATACATAGATATATTTCAGATAGATAGGTAGTCTTCAAACACTTCAAAGACCTACAGAATATGGCATTTAAAATGTTTTAAAAATTTAGACTTTCTGGACAGTGAGACATGTCTGCTCCTGACAGCCCCAATTTACTTCAGAGAGGAATATGGGCATCAAAGACACTCCATATGGATTTTATCTTCACCTTGACAAAAATAGCCATTTGGACAAGAAACTGTTCTTGCCTGGACTGCTTGATCAACTGGACATGCAGAACCCATAGGAAGGTGACCACTGAACTTTGCTTGACAAGATGGTCCTTCAGGTTCCTGCTTTGCAGAGGAAACTGCCAGACATTCTACAGGACACAGAGAAAAGTGACTGAGAGACTCTAGGCCTGTGGGCTGAAGACAGATGCCCCAACTTTACAAGAGAACTTTGGATGATTGTCCAGGCTGTCAGCTGTCTCTGTCTACCCTGCAAGACTCCCAAAAGTTGCTTGCATCCTTCTCCCATTTCTCAGGTAGTGTTATATCCTTCTGAGGTCTTTGATGTGGTTGAAGACTAGATACTTACAATTTTCCTTAGTTATGATAAAAGATAAGTTAGATATAAAACCTTAAACTCACAAATATAAGATAGATAGGATATCTTCTTTAATATTGTAACTGTAATTCTAGCTCGATAATTGTTTTGTTATATGTAATTTTACTATGTTAAAGTTAAAACCTTCCTTTTTAAAAAAGAAGAAAAGGGGAAGTGCTGTGGATATCACTCTATATAAATAAAACACTGATTGGCCAGTGGCCAGACAGGAAGTATAGGCGGGACTAACAGAGAGGAGAATTGAGGAAAGAGGAAGGATAGGGGAGACTGCCTGGAGCCACTGCCAGGACAAGGAAGATGTAAAGTACCAGTAAGCCACGAGCCATGTGGCAAAGTAAAGATTAATAGAAATGGGCTAAATATAAGAGTAAGAGCTAGACAATGATAGGCCTGAGCTAATGGCCAAACAGTTTAAATAATGTAAGAGTCTGTGTGTTTATTTTATAAATGGGCTCTGGGACTGGTGGGACTTGGCGGCGGGAGCTGGAGAGAAATTCTGCAGCAACAGAAGGGGGCTTTTGCTTTTTGCCTGTTTGCCTTCACTCTCCCTGACAAGTCTTTCTAACCTGCTACAGAAGCATTCCTTCACTGGTGTTAGAGCCTACTTCTTCAGGATTCCGACAACTGAGACATCCAGACTCATGGAATGAACAACTGTTGGATTCTTGGGAGACAGCAATGGGTAGACTAGGAGGATCACAGCACGTAACGTTCTTCTAATAAGGCTCCTTTATATAGATATTCATCTCATCAGTTCTGCTCCTTTAGAGAACCCTGACCTATACGGGGAGTTTCTTTTCTGGTCCCATCTTTTTGGTGTTCTAAGTGCTTCTTGTATCTGTATGTGTATGTTTCCCCTTAATTTGGGGAGTTTTTCTTCTGTAATCCCGTTGAAGATCTGATCTATGCCATTGATTTTGTATTCTCCTCCTTCATCTATGCTTATTTGATCTTTTCTTGGTATCTTATAATTCTTTTTTTATTTTTTATTTTATAATTTAATTTAATCTTACATATCAGCCATGGATTCCCCTGTCCTCCCCCTCCCGTGGCCCCCCTGCCTTCTCCCCAGTTAATTCTTGCATGTTTCTTTCATGTGTTTAAAATATTTTTTTCATATTCTTTGCTTGTGTGGTCTAATTCCTCTTCTTTATCTTAAAATTCAGAGATTTTGTCTTCTTTATCCTACTTATAAGGCTTTCCCCCTGAGTTTTCCGATGGGGTCATTGAGTTTTCAATTCCATTTTCATTTCAGATTGAGCTCTCAATATTTCTAGCTCTTTATTTAAATAAGCTTTTGAAGCTTGTGTTATCTTTATCGTTTTATTTATCTATATATTTGTCTTTTCTTGGACATACTTTAGGTGTTTTTTGCTATACCCCTTTTAAGTTCATTGAGTTTTTTTTATGTCTTCTTTAATCTCCTTGGATTCTTTGTTCAAGTTTATGATTATTCTCTTAATGTCTATGTACTGAGGTTTATCTAAGTAATTCTCACTGGAGAACATTTCTATAGGACTAGTGGATGAGTTTGGAGAGGGGGGAACATATTATCTTGGTATTTCATATTGTTTGTTTTTTTTGTGACATGACCTGTACCAAAACCAATAAAAGGTCCAGCCTTTATTGTTTTCTCCCAGGGTCCATGGAAGAGTCTAACAACCAGCCAGGATTCTAATCTGAGGGATATCAAATGAATCTAAGCACATTGAGTTCTTTAGTCCATTCAAGTTATTCTTCTAAGTCAATTCTACCTACACAGTTACTTTTCTGTTTTCATTCTTAGCTCCTCTCAGTCCCTCCTGCTCTCAGTCCTTTCTGCTGTTCTCTCATCTCTGTCTAGTTCTTTCCATCTCCGTCCTCATCTTTGTTCTTCTCAATCTAATTCTCCCTCGTGCTCTCAGAGAACCAGTATATATACACATGCAGTAATTCTTTGGCAAAGCAATGCGAGGCTTGAAGTTTTCAGGGTCACAGAGATGGGTGATAAGGATCCACACATAAAGCAATAAATGTCAGCTTCCACTTACAATCCAAAAGGGGAGTGACTAAAGGGGAGTTCTCTGGTAAGGTCAACTAAAGGCTAAGATCAATTAAGGAATCTAGGAATAGCACTTGACTGAGGAGGAATTAAAACTTAATTTGCACAAGAAAGAAGCTTGGCACCTATCACCTGCCTGGCCTTGATGGCAATCTCCTTGGGTCTGTGGGAAGTAATCACCTTAAATCACCTAAAACATCATCTCAGGAATGTGAGCAGTCAATCTCTTAAATTAGGGTCTTGTATAAATAACCTGGGGTGAAGGTAAGGAGTTGAGGATTTAATTGCTAGTGGTTATTTTCCCTTATCTGTAAGTGAGATGAGCTAATGTTTACTTATGTGCAGTTTTGTCCTTGGAAAAAGGTATCTTTGCTGAAATACTTTTATTCAGAGAATAGCCTTGGACAGATGTATGTTAATAAAAAATAAACACAGCTGGGGACAGTTATTCAATTACCCCAAATGTATAGGGAAAATTGTGCCCAAGATTGAGATGTAATCGTGAGATTACATGTACACATCACATGGAAATACATGGTAAATGTGGAAAATCATAGCTATTATTGCACAAGAAGTTTACAACAACAGACAGTCAGTTCATTCAAAAGGCAGTAATTCCTTAATACCTTGTGTGATGGTTTCCTCTAAAAGAACCCTTAGTTCTGATAGGTTGACCTTCTGAACTCTAGTTGTCACTGCTGTATACTCCATGGACTTTTGCTACCAGCGGCTCTCAATAGACCTGGGCATGTGGACTTCTTTTCTTGGTCTGATATAGATTATAGCTTCAGGCTGGGCCAGTGCAGAAGCTGCTGTGGGGGCAGAGCTAGGCTTGGGAGTGGAGATAGCACAGCATACCTGATTTGGGTAGACTCATTAGGAAAAGCCAGTGGGTGAGGTGTGCCTCCTGCATTTAGGAGTTCTAAGCAGTTACGTTACAAATCAAAGATTATTATTGGGAGCAAGATAATCAGCTGGTTGAGGACTCTTGTTCTATGTGGATAGGACTTGTGGTTGGGCAAGGAAATCTTTTTAAATGCTTTCATTTCCCTTAGTGAGTAGTATCACAGAATGGGAAAATAGGTAGACCTTACAAATGTTATCATCCCAGGAAAACCCAGGCATCAGAACCCTTGAACCTAGCAGTTTTACATCCCTGTGCAGATCTCAGACACTAGAACCATTGGCCCTACAAGCTTAACATCCTTGTGCAGATATTGGGACCTTGCCCCTTTAAGTGTTATAGGACTCTTAGCCTCACAAGTATTACGATCTCCATGCAGTCCTCTGGTATTGTTCCACTAAACCATTCCATAGGAGAATTCCCCAATTACCCAATCACCTTCCAGTAGACTCTACCTCTGTTGTACATGTGTATTTGTGTGTACATGTTAATATGTGTGTGGGTATATATATATGTGTGTGTGTGGTGTACAGAGGTCAGAAGTTGACGGCTGAAGCAGGGTCTTTCACTTAAACCTAGACCTCAGCAACTCAACTGGTTTAGCTAGCCAGCTTGCTCCAGGAATCCTCACTTTCTACCTTCAGAGTGCTGGGAGTATAGATGGGCATTTATGTGGTTCTGGGGGTTCAGACTGTGGACCTCTCCCTTATGTGACAAGTATTTTAGCCTCTGAGCCATCTCCACAGTCCTTAGACACCACATTTTCAAAGCTACCACCATCTTCAGGATTGCCACACTAGGGACAAAGCTTTGAGCACATGAACTTTTAGAAGGCAAACTACATCCACACCATAGAGTGTGGTGTCAGGGAGAAGTATTTGCTTTCTTCTCTATGCTCACACATGGCACTTGTGTGTGTCCTAGTGGTTTCTGACATAGGAGTTTTGAAGAGCTGATTGGCCTCTGGTGGCAATCTTGTTTAGCACATGCAACCAGACATCTCCTCTGTGGGTTCTTTTCAGTATTGTGCTGTTGGCTCTGCTCAGGCCAAGCCCAGGTTTGGCATTTTCAGATGCTGTGGGTTTTGGTTTATCTCTTTCAGGTAGTATTGGCAGGGCAGGGGAGGTGGGCAGAGTTGGTCATCTGTGGGTGTTCATCCCACTGACCCTCTGCCCAGGCCACTGTGAGTCCTGCGGATGTGTACCCATGGTTCTAGCCAGCCTCTGCTAGGAGCAGGGGGATAGGTATCAGTGACCAGATTTATCTTCTGTCTGAAACTTGAACTTGATCTTTCTGTGGTTCTCTGTTGAGAGAGCCTTGACTACACCTGATCAGAAACATCTGTCTGGACTAAACTCTGTGAATCCTGAAGCCACTGAGTGCCATTATGTTCAGGGTTCAGTGCACCAGGGAAGCTGTAGTGAATGTTAACGCTTCCTGTTCTCCCCAAGTTTCAAGTCCAACACATGTGTAGTTAACTGTGGAGCCCCAGGGGTCAGAAGCAGCATTGTATTGAGGCATATATTGTTTTCTGGAAGATTTTCTGTGGCTTTCCTCACATTTTCAAAGATATTTGTGACTCATAAAAGGCTTAGTGTTTTTGGACTTAGGACCCTCTATTTCTTCCTAGCTTGGGAAGGAAGTGTACCAGTACAAGCCCCTGCATTTCAATGAGCCCATCTATGAGAGATTGTAGTGAGCACTCCACGGATATTAGATGACATAGCTGATTTATCAATAGCATTCTCTAGAGAAACAAAATAGTGTGTGTGTGTGTGTGTGTGTGTGTGTGTGTGTGTGTGTGTGTGTGCAAATACAGAGAGATTAAGATTTTTCAGGAATTGATGCCCACAGCTTGAAGATGGCAAGTTCAGAATCTGAAGGAGGCTGTCAGGCTGGAAGCCCAGGGAGGAATTGCTGTTCATGTTCAAAGTCATCAGCCAGCAAAATTTCTTGTTCAGGAGAATTCAATCTCTGTACTCCAGTAAGCTAGATGAAGCAATCCATATCATAAAAGGAATCTATATTATTTGAAGTCCATGATTTAAATATTAATTTCACCAAAATTATCCAAAACATCAAGATTAACGTTTGTCCAAGTTCTTGGGCTCTTGTGGCCCAGCCAAGTGGATACTTAGACTTCATCATCACACTGGCCTCCATACTTGCCAGTGGTTGCTACACTATTGTTCTCATGTCCAGTGAAGCCTCAAGATCTCCAGGCTTTGGAGGATGATTTATGCCCTCCAAAAACCACAGAAGCCACCTCAGAGAGGGTTTTGGGAGCTGTGGAACAGGTCAGGGTTTCTGAAAGCCAGGAAACTTCTAGAGCATCAACAAGTGTGACTTGGAAAAAGCAGTTCCGTAGCTGTTCTAAAATCAGTCTGTGTAGATGAGTATTCAATGGCCCTGAGTAGAGAGGTGGGCAGGAGCCAAAGGAGAAAGCAGGGCTGAGGTACCTGGATAGGAGACAATCCTTTACCTGAAGAGAGAAGAATCAGGCATCTTGAGTGTTGAGTGAGGGGTGGTCTGATGGCTACATCTGGATAACTGCAGGCAGCTGTGGTTTGTAGCTGCTTCTTGACCAGAGGCCATGATAGGATCAGGGCTTAGAGAACAGTTGGGAAGGTCTGGAGATCTATCATTGCTCCAAGGAGGAATAATGGGTTCTGAGTCCTAGGATGTAGGGTTTCTGGGGGTGGAGCAACTTAGTTAATGTCCCTTGGATCCTTCCTTCAATCTCCAAGATATAAGGAGCCCAAAGTAGGCAGAAAGGCCATGTGCCTCAAGTGAAGGAAAGCTAGACTGTACCAGAAGTCCCCCTGTACTTCACACATCTGTTAGGGAACTCACACTCTATTCTCTGGTAACATGTCCTTGTCTTGATGGACCATGGGCACTCTAAGATGTAGTGCTTGTCCCTCAGGGTCTGCAGTGTTTGAGGACAGAGGGATCCAAGCAGAATCTCATGAATCCATGGAGTCTGACTCACTGTGGCCCTCATGATCTCTGTGAGACAAGCAAGACATCTGCTTGTTACACAATCCCACAATGTGGCTGGATAGATGGGGGGAGTCTTGGCATGGCCAAGCGAATGCTCCCACAGCTGGAGAAGAAGCTCATGGGCTTTGGGTGAAAATTGTACAGACGAGTTATGAAGTTCTGCCATGCCACAGGAAGACAATAGGTCACTGAAAATGTACACGATCTGATCATACATAAAGACAAATAAGAGTTCAAGTTATTTCACAATGCATACATAGGGCGTGTCCGATGAGCATGTAATGTACTCCTGTACAATTTTGATTTGCTTTCTCTGTTTTGTGTTGCTTTCTTTTGCATCAGGATCTTGTTATGTCCCAGGATGTCCCAGGACGGCCTTGAACTCACCTTCCTCCTGTTTTCAGCCTCCCCAGTGCTGCAATGGTGCCACCATGAGTGGCTAGTGTGTATCAGTTATACTTTTACAGATACGGGGTGTTATCTGTAAAGATTTGGGGTGTCTGGGTTTGGGATATGAGATCTACAGGTGCTGAACATGGTGCATTAAACACCATTCTAATTACTGTATCATGATTCCTGGGTCAGACCAGTGGCTTTTCACTGAACTTAAACCTCTGCTTTAAGGAGCCCCCTGACCCTGCATTAGCTACAACCTCACCCCACACCCCTGCATTAGCTACAACCTCACCCCACACCCCTGCATTAGCTACAACCTCACCCCACATCCCTGCATTAGCTATAACTCCACCCCACATCCCTGCATTAGCTACAACTCCATCTCACATCCCTGCATTAGCTACAACTCCACCCCACATCCCTGCATTAGCTACAACTGTACCTCACATCCCTGGCATTAGCTACAACTGCACCCCACATCCCTGCATTAGCTACAACTCCACCTCACATCCCTGCATTAGCTACAACCTCACCCCACATCCCTGGCATTAAGGCTTTAGAGAGTCTTGTTCCATTGGGCAGGTGTTCAGCTGCTCTCTGTGGCCCCTCTAAGCCCTGGGGACCTGCTCCACAGACCCAGGGTGCCCTTGGGGACCTGGATATCAGTCAGGCAGAGCCACCCAGAGCTCCAGGGACGGGTTAGCAGGTGTGAGCATACATCCCAACCACAACAGGGTAGTTTGCAGATGTCCCTCTGGGAGAGACAGATGAGGACCGTGGGCATTAGAGGGTGCCTGCTGCTGGTGGGAACCAGAGCCAACCTGGGGCTTGGCTACACAGATCCATTTGCACGGGAATAGCTTCTGGCCATCAGAGGAGGAACAAGCCTTTTGCCAGGAAATCTACACTGCAAGAGGGGCTGGAGTTGACTTTGAACTTGAGGGACAATGAAGGTCAGAACAGGACAGGCACTGGGCACCATCCCCAGGCAGTGCAAAGTTCTCCTTCTGTTGCTGCTGTTGGGCCTAGTAGATGGTGTCCAGCATGTACTTCCCCCAGGATCAGCAGGAAGGAGCAGAGCCATGGGCCCTGGAGCTTCAGCGGGAAGCAGCAGGCCTAGACTGTGGACCCTGCCAGGCAGGTAAGGGACTTGTTTGTGGGGATGTATGAGTGTGCCCATGGACTGGAGGCTGGAGTGAGTGACTAGCAAGGTGGCAGTTAAGGCCAGAGGTATGAGAAGGAAGGGTCTGCCTGAGAGGAGGGCTTTGTGCCAATGATAGTCTAAACTCAGTTTAAACCTTGCTGTGCTAGGCCAGTTTTCTACCAGTGAGCCACATCCTTAGCCATCTCCCTCTTGCCCCCACTTTTTTTTAATTTTGAGAAAAAGTCTTGCTAGGTTTCCCAGGCATACTGTCTGTAGCCTAGGCAGGATTTGAACTTGCCATCCTCCTTCCTAAACCTCTGGAGTAGCTGGAATTAAGACCATGACCCCAGGTCATTTTAGTGTACCACTGTCTTAATTCATTTAGAATTAACTGTGTGTTTGTCTTGGTCAAGTAGTTGCAGTTCTAGAAATTTATTCTTAGATAATTATCAAAACATCCATTAAATGTTATGGAAGTGTCTTGGGGTGGAGGGAGTGGAAACTGGGGGCATGGAGATGACTCAGACATGAGGACCTGAGTTCAGACTCCCAGTGTGCATGCAAACAATGGGAGGTGGTAGGTCGTGCTGCTAATTCTAGCTTAGGGAAGTTTGGGGGACCCCTGGGGCTCACTGGCCAGCTAGTCTAGCTGAATCAGTGGGCTTCAGGTTCAGGACAAGACCCTGTCTCAGAAAATAAGATGGTCTGGTCTGAGCTGCACCACAGCTGTGCTCCTCTGCACAGGGAAGCACTGTGTGTTCTTCATTCAGCCTGAGTCACTGGATGCTCATCAGGTGGGTGGAGGGACCACTAGTCATTTTCTCTTTTTAAAGATTAGGAATCTGAGTGTATATAACCTTTGATCTCTATAGTTCAATATCACACTTTTGCAATTTATCCAACTTGTTTTATGAATATTTTGTTCTTTTATTACTGAGCAGGATCCCACTTTTTATAACTATAGCTAAAGAAAAAAATTAATGAAAAATTAAAAATTTCCATTAAATCATAACGAACAAACATTAGAAATGATCAAGAAAATGGAAAAAAGAAAAGCAAAATTATAAATTATTGTTCATATAGGTTAAGCATATCTAATCTGAAATGTTCCAAACTCCTAAGCTTTACATGCAAACATGACCCTGCATATGGAGAACTGCACATTTGGGCCTTATAGTCAAAATGTGGGCACATTGGGAATGTTGTATGAAAATACTACCAGACTATTATATGTGTATGTCAAATATAAATACATTTTTGATCAGATCAGACATGTGCAACCCCCCCCCCCCCCAAGCCTGAAGTATTTAAGAATTTTAGGTAAGGAAATCATTACTTGTGACAGGGTGGAGGGCATCATAATAGGTGCTATAGTCTAAGGTGTGTATCAGAAATACTTTGTCACAACTAATTAAAAACACAAGCTACCAAATGACACAAGAAGGCACACGAATCTATAGTCCTTGTGTTTAAAAACTGAATGCTGATATGAAAAACTACTCTTTCCTATTAGAAGCCTCCTCTGGCGTGTGACGGTGTTTAGCTGTCTGCTTTTATTTGAGAATGGGACATTGTGCAGAGGACACGGTAAGAATACTGGTGATGGTGGACTGTGGTCTTCACTACAGTGTGATCTTGGCTGGGTAATTTGGCAAGATGCATCAACATCATTGAATTTCTCCTTGACCTGGTTCTTACTGCCTCTTTCCTGGAAGATGAAAACCAGCTTCTAGCATTTGGGGCACTAAAAGAGAAAAGAGGCCTTAGGGATCTCAGCTTCCAAGGTGCAAGCATTCACTTAACTTTCGGTTTCAGGGTGATAACTGACCTCAATTGGACATGGCATCCCCCTACTCCAGATTTATTGGCATTTTCCTTTCCAGGTTATGTTCAAGGTAGATGACATGCAGCTCTGGGGAAGAGTCCTAAGACTTTCTTTTGTAAACTAGGTTTCATAATCATTTTCATTTAACCACCACCATTTAAGTTGTAGCTCTTATTCTGAGACCTCTGATCAGTTCGTGTGTGCAGTATGAGGTAGGGAAGTGTGTGCGGTATGAGGTAGGGTCGTGTGTGCAGTATGAGGTAGGGTCGTGTGTGCGGTATGAGGTAGGGTCGTGTGTGCGGTATGAGGTTCGTGTGTGCGGTATGAGGTAGGGAAGTGTGTGCAGTATGAGGTAGGGAAGTGTGTGCGGTATGAGGTAGGGAAGTGTGTGTGGTATGAGGTAGGGAAGTGTGTGTGGTATGAGGTAGGGAAGTGTCCGTCCCTTTGTCTGGGCCATTTGTTGGTGCTAATTTTCACCTTGAATTTTTATGGCACCGTTGCCAGAAAGTCAGTCGTGAATGTTCATACTACCCAGAGTGACTAGGCTCAATGTAACCCCTATCAAGATTCAATCACTTTTTTTTCTCACATAAATAGAAAATTATAGGACTAGGTGTGGTGGTGCACACCTTTTATCCCAGCACTTGGGAGGCAGAGGCAGGCAGTCTCTGAGTTTGAGGCCAGCCTGGTCTATTTAGTGATTCCCACATCACTAAATAGGGGTACATTGTGAGATCCGGTTTCAACCAACCAACCAACCAACCAACCAACCAACCACCCAACCAACCAACCAACAAACAGAAAAACATCTTGAAATTCATATATGGCACAATAGCACAAAAATGACCATTTCTTAAGAATCTGGTAAACATCTCTGTGATAAATACAATGACCAAAGCAACTTGGGGAGGAAAGTGTTTATTCAGCTTATGCTTTCACATCACAATTCATCATCAAAAGAAATCAGGACAGGAACTCCAACACGGTAGGAAACTGGAGCCAGGAGCTGATGCAGAGGCCACAGAGGAACGCTGTTTACTGACATGCTCTCCATGGCTTGCTCAGCCTTCTTTCTTATAGAACCCAGGACCACTTCCTCAGGGCTGACCCCACCCACAATGGGCTGGGCCTTCCTACATCAATCACTTATTAAGAAAATGCTCAACAGCCAGATCTTATGGAGACATTTTCTCAGTTGAGGCTCCCTCCTCTCCAATGACTGTAGCTTGAGCCAAGTTGATGTGATACTAACCAGCACAACTGCTGGTCATGTAAGTATCTCCTAGCCACGCTGTAAAAATTACTTTGTTTATGCCGGGCAGTGGTGGTGCACACCTTTAATCCCATCACTCGGGAGGCAGAGCCAGGTGGATCTCTGTGAGTTCGAGGCCAGCCTGGACTACCAAGTGAGTTCCAGGAAAGGCGCAAAGCTACACAGAGAAACCCTGTCTCGAAAAACCAAAAAAAAAAAAAATTACTTTGTTTCTGAGAAACAAATTTTGAATGACTTTTAGTAGGTGATAGTAGGTTGCAATTGTTACTTATTTTGAAATCTATTTTGTATTAGTTAACAAAGAATAAAATTCAAGAATCTTCTACAATGTGGAAGAAACTTGAAGACATTATGTTCAGTGAAGTAGGCCTGACCCCAGAGGACCAACACTGTCATAGAGTGCCTCTCATGTGCAGATTCATAGACAGGGCAGAGTCAATGTGACAAGGGGCAGGTGTGGGGGAATGAGAAGTTATTGCCCAGTGAGTACAGAAAAGCTGTATGGTGGGGAAGGGCCCACAACAGTATGAGTATGTATTAATGCCATTGGATAGAACAGGTAGAGATGGTGTAAATGGAAAAATCTTGTCATGGAAGCTATAGTGTGACACAGTGAGTCACATAGTAAAACTTTTTGTCTATATATCTTTACTTGCAAGTGTTCATTGCAAAGAGTCATTGGTCTGGTTTGAGGCCTCTGATTCTGCTACACCATCCATACTGGGTCCTCACTTGGATATCCTGTTGTTGCTGCTCTGTGTCATGGAGATCCTACAGCTTTGGATCTGCAGGACGTGCCTCTTCTTGTGCTCCAGCAGATCATATATGGGGAGGATGTTATGGTGGGCCAACTCATAACGCTGGTTCTGGGCCTGGGTAGTTTCAGGGTTGATCAGCGTGCAGTGGCCATTCTCCTGAGTGCTGCATTTGGTGAAGGACAGGGACATCTCTCCTGCTCTTATGACCTTAGGGCCAGCCCTTCCAACTGCCACAGGTGGTGAGGGTGTTCCCCCCTCCTCCACCATAAGGGAAATGAGGGGTGAGGCCAGATATCCCAAGCTCACACACACCCCTGTCAACAGGGTCAGCTCTACTGTGCTGCCCAGGCAAGGTAAAGGGTCTGCCTTTCCCAGTGCTGCAGCTGGTAAGAGGGAAGGTCAGCTCCCTCACCTGTGGCAGGTGGCAGGGGCAAGGAGGGGAGGTCATCTTTCCCTCACCCTCATTACCTCATGGCAGATGAGGGAGGCATGGCCAGCATTCCCACTCACATCCTCAGGGCTGACTCACTTGTATCCCCACCAACAGGGTCATCTCTACTGTGCTGCCTAGGTGAGGAGCAGGGCCTGCTTTCTTGAATGTTGCAGCTGGTAAGGGGGAGGGTCAGCTCCCTCATCTGCTGTAGGTGTCGAGGGGCAAGGAGGGCATCTTTCCCTCACCCACACTGCATGGTAATGTTGCACGAATCGAAATGGTCTTATAATAAAAACCCGGAGCCAGATATTGGGGTGGATGCTGAAAGATCAGAGAGACAAAGGGACAAGCCACTAGAGAGACTTTTCACCACTGCTGAATCCTCAGACCTAATGGAAGGTGATCCTGTCTCCACGAATCCTCTGACTGAAAGCCTCTAAATCCTCAGCCTAAAAGGCCACTAGTTCCTGTCTCCTCACATTTTATATGCCTTTCTCCACTCAGTCATTTCACTTCTTTCCTAGTGCTGGGATTAATGGCGTGTGTGCTTCCCAAATACTGGCAGCAAAGGCATTGTTAATATTCTGACCCACCCCTTGAATGCATCCTGACATAAAAGCTTCATTTTAAGGAAAAACCCCTCCCCTTCCTCTCTCTCTTCTGCTCTCTTTCTTCCCTGCCATGAGGTGCGCACACCTCCGCTTTTCCTTTCTTCTCTTCTCTTCCTCCCTCTCCTTTCTGTCTTTCCGTCTCTTTATCTCTATATTATAATGAACTCTATCGGTGAGGATGCAGCACCTGGGTTGTGAATGAATGTCCACCACCAGCCACTGCTGCTACATGGTGTGTCTCGCCCACTGCCCACCACTGCATCTGCCCAGCATGCCAGCATGTTTCCCTGCACATGTGGGATACCCTGGCCAGCCAGGGTCCCCAGTGCATATATCATAACAGGCATGAGATCTTAAGTGCTGGAATTAAAGGCATGTGACTCCCAAGTGCTGGGATTAAAGGTGTGTGCCACCAGTGCCTGGCTCTGTTTTTCTCCTAGACTGAATCAATCTCATGTAGTCCAGGGTGGCTTTGAACTCACAGAGATCCAGATGGATCTTTGCCTCCCAAGTACTAGGATTAAAAGTGTGTGCCACCTCTGCCTGGCCTCTATGTTTAATCTAGTGGCTGGCTCTGTCCTCTGATCCTCAGGCAAGCTTTATTTGGTACACAATATATCACCACACAGTAACTCTTATAAAGGAAAAACATTTAATTGGGATGGCTTACATTTTTCAGAGGTTTAGTACATTATCATCATGGTGGGAAATAGCAATGTGCAGGCAGACATGGTGCTGGAGAAGTAGCTAAGTGTCCTACAACTTGGCTTGCAGGCAACAGGAAGTGGTTTGTTTCACTGGGAGTGGCTGAGCATAGTAACACACTTCCTCCAACAAGACCACACCTACTCCAACAAGACCACACCTACTCCAACAAGACCACACCTACTCCAACAAGACCACACCTACTCCAACAAGGCCACACCTCCTATAGTGCCACTCCCTTTGGGGGCCATTTTCTTTCAAACCACCACATTCCACTTCCTGGCCCCCAAAGGCTTGTAGCCATATCATAATGCAAAAAAGCATTCAGTTCAACTTCAAAAGTCCCCATAGTCTGTAATAGTCTCAAATTTATTTGAAAGTCTAAAGTTAAAAGTCTCTCCTGAAATTCATGCAATCCCTTAACTGTAATCCCCTGTGAAATTAAACCCAAAAAGCAGATCACATATTTCCAACATATAATGGCCCAGGCTATACATTATCATTCCAAAACATAGGGAAGGGAGCATAGTGAGGAAATATTGGACCAAAGCAAGAATGAAAACCAGCTGGGCAAAACTCCAAACTCTGCATCTCCATGTCTGATGTCAAAACACTCTTCAGATCTCCAACTCCTTTTAGCTTTGTTGACTGCAGCATACTTCTCTCAGGGCTGGTTCACTCCTGTTAGCAGCTTTCCTCAGCAGGTATCCCATGGCTGGCATCTCCAACATTTTAGGTTCTCCAAGGCAATCCATGCTTTACCTTCACAGCTTCACACAATGGCCTCTTTAGGCCTCCATGCAGGGACACCCCTGACACATGCCTGACTTCAGTGGCTTTCCTTAGTTGTGGAGGAATATTCCATCATGCCTTTCTTCTATCCTTGACTCTAAAGCCAGAACCACATGGCTGAAGCTGCCAAATTCTGCTGCTTGCTGGGGCTGGAACATGGCCCCTCCTTCAATTACATCTTCACCAGCTTTCTGTTTTCCATGGTTTCCTTCACTGCCTAAGCTTGGCTGTCCTGAAACTGGATCTGTAGACCAGGCTGGCCTCAAACTCAGAGATCTGTCAGCCACCACCTTCTGAGTGCTGGGATTAAAGGCATGCACCACCACACCTGGCTCTAAGCTTTTTTTCTTTAATTTCTTTTACAACTTGGAAACTTAGCTGAGTGGGATCTTGCCCTGAGATCACCACTCCCTTTATTCCATTTCTTAATCTGTTTATCTCCTTGAACACAGGACTTAGCTCCATTCCATTTCCTGGTGCCCCTTTTCTCAATCTGTACATTTTGTATTTTTGTTTGCTCAGTTTGCTCCTTTTCATTATAAATCTTCATCAGAGTTAACACTAATAACCATATTCTAGAGTCTATAGTAGGCTGTTTTGAGATTTCCTCTGCCAAAGGAATTAATCCAAAACTCTTCACTTTAGCTTTAAACAGACTTTTCAGACAAGGGCAAAAAGCAGCGACTTTCTTCACCAAAATATCACAAGAATGATCTCTAGGCCACAAACTAACATTCTTCTCCTCTGAAACCTCTTGATCCAGGTGCCTACAGTTCAAATCATGCTCAGCACCACGGTCTTCCATGTTTCTACTAGGATGGCCCATTAAGCAGCATTGAAAACATTCAACTGCTTTTCTAATCCACAGTCCCAAGGTCCATATTTCTTCAAATAAAAGCATGGTCAGGCCTATCACAACAATACCCCAGTCCCTGGTACCAACTTCTGTTTTAGGGTTTCTATTTCTGTGAAGAGACACCATGACCACAGCATCTCTTATAAAGGAAAAACATTTAATTGGGGTGGCTTATATTTTTAGAGGTTTAGTATATTATTATCATGGTGCAACATGGTGGCAGCCATGGTACTGGAGAAGTAGTCAAGTTCCTATGTTGGCAAGGCTCGAGAATATGTGAGACCTTAAAGTCTACCTCCATAGTGACACACCTCCTCCAATAATACCACACCTACTTCAACAAGGCCACACCTCCCATTAGTGCCATTCCCTTTGGGGGCCATTTTCTTTCAAGCTAGCACAGGAAGAAGGGGTTTATTTGGCTTACATTTCTACACTGCTGTTCATAATTGAAGGAAGTCAGGACAGGAACTCAAACAGGGCAGGATTCTGGAGGCAGGAGCTGATGCAGAAGCTGTGGAAGGGTTAACTGGCTTGATCCCCATGGCTTTCTCAGCCTGCTTTCTTATAGAACCTAGGATCACCAACCAAGGGATGGCAATGCCCACAATGGGTCGGGTCCTCCCACATCAATCACTACTTAAGAAAATGCCTTACAGCTGGATCTTACGGAGGCATTTTCTTAACTGAGGTTTCCTCCTTTCAGATAATTCTAGTTTGTGTGTCAAATTGACATTAGACTTGCTAGCACAGATGGATGCATACATGAATCAATAAAAAAGTAGCCTGAAAGATCAGAGAAGGCCTCATGATGGAAATGAAAGCATTGGAATCCCCACAATATAGTGTGTTTGGGTCCTGGGAGGAAGCTGGTTTGGATAGATCATGAGGAGCTGATATGGAAGAGACTCAGACACTGTAAAAAGACACATGTGTGCATGTACACACACACACACACACACACACACACACACACACACACACACACAGAACTTCCTGGTTCCACCACACCCACCAGAGAAGATACACCATACAGGAATTTTTTGAGAATCTTCTGGGCCTGGTGTTGCTATCAACACTGAAAAATTCAGAGATGGAAGAGGCAGATGGATAGCGGGACTTGTGGGATACTGGTCGTCCATCTAATTTCTGCCAAGGACATAGTTCATTTACTGTAGTCCTGTGCCTGTCTCACCCAACAGGTTCCTGTTCCAGACCATCCCACGGGCAACAGGCCCCAGGTGCTGGCCCCGTGGGTTTCCGTCTGAGCACCAGTCATGGCATGTCTTTGGTCGAGGGACCCAGCTCACAGTCCTGGGTAAGTGGCTCTCAGGATCTCATTCAACCGTTTCAGAAAAGTCTGTTTTCCCTCTAGAGAGTTCTTCCCATCTGCCTTCCCTAGCCTTACAGTCTGACATGTGCTGTTTTCTGTGGGTGAGGGAGAGGCAGTAGTCTTAGGGTAAACTGCAGGAAGGACCCCAATAGTGTCATCTACTCTTCTGAGGCAGATGCCCAATGGGGCTCAAAGACTGAGATTTTCAGGCCTTAAAGACCACTAGACCCCAGCATCTGAACTGAGGCCCAGATGTCCATCTAAACTGAGATGGCCACATAATATGGCCACATATGTGGCTGGTGCCATGAACCCAACCATCAGAGCTTAGATACTCCATGTGGAAAACTACCAAGGCCAGGAGAGGGATCTGGCTCAGTCTAGGCTGTAGCACTCCGATCTTCTGCTGGCCCACAAGGTCATGGGGGCACACAAAAGGCTCAGAGTGACAAGGTAACTAGAACCTGGTTGATTCTAGTTACCAGGATAATTACTGGGGAAAAAATATAGACTATTGTTCCTGGGCTCTCTCAGGCTTGAGGCCTGCTGGCTAACTTGGCTAGCTGTTTCACTTGTCCATCTTCCTCATATGTCCTTAGGCTTAGAGAGGAATGAGGGAGCAAATGATGCTAAGTGAAATCAGGAGTCACCAGAGCTTCTGAAGTGGTCATGGGGTCACTATCATCATAGTCTGGGGGATGGAGCCCCAGGAACACAGCCAGTGCAGGGTTCTGTGGTCAGGTAACCACTGTGGACAAAGTGTCAGCTCCTTGGAGAGTTCTCTCTCTAAGAAACTAAAAAGCCTTTCAGAACATACTTTTTTCAGTTTCTCTTTCTGTAAGGATAAAATTAGATCAATCTGGACCTCTATAGGAAAATCACCTGTGATTAGTGAAAGGGATTGTGGCTGGTGCTGTGATAGTGGCTGGCACTGGTTACTGTGTGGAAAGGTCACAGTCACGACTGAACCCGGTGGTGCCTTTAGAGCTTTATATTAGGAGAAGGAGAGAGAGAGAGAGAGAGAGAGAGAGAGAGAGAGAGAGAGAGAGAGCCAGAGAGATGCAGATGCAGAGAGAGAGCATGGGGATGCATGTCTGGCTTTTAGGCTGGGACGCAGTCGCCTGCTGATGACATAATAAGGCACCAGATAAGACCCCGAGCTGCACATATACAGAATCCTTACATTCCAGACTTTTGTTTATTATAAAAAAAAAAGCAAGTAGATAGGAAGAGGGGCATCATTTCTTCCAGAAAAACTGCTTCCAGCTGACTTGGAGGGCATCAGTTTGCTCTTGGGGAGAATAGGGAAGGGGAGTCTTCCGAGGTAGACAGGTGTTGTTGGATGATGGGCTTTCCATCCTGGAGCCGTGCATCTTTCTTGGCTTGGCACGACACTCTGGCTGTTTTTGTATCTGACAGGATGCTGGTGAGACAGAAAAAGCCTGAAGTAGGTCCGACCTGTCCAGATGGATTTAAGCTGGTTTCTGGAGCTTGAGAAAAGTTTTGAACATGTTAAGAAGCAGCCATGAGAAGATTAGTGACCATATGTGGTGTTTAGTACTCTGCTTATATTGGTTAGTGTTAATGGGAGAGACAGAGAGATTGGAACATATTAAGCTTTATCCGAGACAGATTATTTTAAGGCACCTGTTTTCTTTACTAGTTTGGCATCCAGGAGACAGGTGATCAACTGTTAAAAGCATTTCACAGTAACAGATGTTTATATTAAAGTCTGTTTTTGTAGGGCCCAGATTAAAGTCTGTTTTTGTAGCCCCAGACACTTTTGGGTCTGGGGGTGTAAATACCTTTAGCTGTTACAGTTTCTTACTTGGTGATCTCTGGACTCCAGTTCTGTAGTGGTCCTGTACCATTAGCTGAACAATGAGTTAGAACAGGGATCGGGGAAGAGAAAAGCTTGTGGTGCATGAAAACTTATTTCTTTGGAATTAGGGACAAGGCAAAGATCAGGGCCCTGTCTGTGTTCACGTGAGAAACACAGGCGGGTAGGTCTGGAGTGAGGCACATGGAAACTCCTATCTTAGCTGGAAGTCTTTTCCCATTAAGTAACCCTGAAAGTGCAATTAAATCTGATGAGGTGGGTAAGGCTGTCCTCCCTACCCCGACAATAGGGAAATGAGGAGAGGTGACATCCCAAAACTCCCAGGACCAAGTCAGTGGCTCTGGTGTCCAGAAGGAAAGAA
Source organism: Peromyscus eremicus (assembly GCF_949786415.1). Classification (NCBI taxonomy): domain Eukaryota; kingdom Metazoa; phylum Chordata; class Mammalia; order Rodentia; family Cricetidae; genus Peromyscus; species Peromyscus eremicus. The sequence goes on along the minus strand of NC_081428.1, from coordinate 77,432,012 downwards.
ATGAATTGCTTCCCTGCTGTGTTCTAGGTTCCCTGCCATGTCTGTAGCCAAGCCTAGGTCTGCTGGAGGTCTTAGCTTGATGTTTGCATATGTCTTGGCGCCTGGGGGGGGCAGTGAGCTGACCAGTTGTCTTTCTAGGTGGCACTTTCAACAAGGCTACCGATGGCCTGGCAGGGCACTTGCTAGCCTGTGGCCTTTTTCCACACTTAGAACAGGGACCCAACAGCATTCTGGAGTCAGCAAGTGCCAGCACTTGGCAATTGTGTTTTTGGACTTTTTTTTTTAATCTCTCCCCTGGCACACCTTGAATGCCACAGATGACACTTTTGCCTGTGGGGTCAGGAGCCTTGCTCTCCAGATGCTTAAGTTTTAGTCAGGGAGGTCTGGGGAACAAGAGATGGATTTTACTCTGTGTCTTGAATTTTTTTCCCTTGATGTTTGCTGGCTTAAGGACAGCTTTTTGGAAGATCTTCCAGGAGGCAGACTATAAATTGATCTGAAACTGTTTTATGAAACTGTTTATATATAAATGGAACTGCTTATAGAATTGGTTTTATGTTACAAATGGAACTGTTTAAATGGAGAAGTTTGGGTTTTCTTCTAACTAGGTTTGAGATTTTGTTTAAAAAAATTTATAAAGAAAAGGGAGAGTTAATATTCCTTAGTCTATTTAATTTAAAAAATATTTCATTGTTATTTAAGTGGATTAATGTTATGTTTTGTTAGTAAGAAATGCAAATGGATATACTAAGAGATTGCTTTAAAGTATAAAGAGTTTTATTAAGAAACTGCTTTTGGATGTTTTGCTAAAGGTTTTAAAGTGTTAATGGTTAGATTGAGAATATTACTTTCAAATATAGATTTGTAGGAATTATAATTGTGTATAATAATATTTATGTCATCATGTTATCTAAATGGAGAAATTTGTTTTTTTTTCTAACTAGAATCAAGATTTTGTTTAAAAAATTATAAAGAAAAGGGGGAGTTATGAGTGAATTAAGGTTGAATATATGTTTGTAGGCATTGTAATGGTGTATAGTAATGGTCATGTATTATGTTAACCTATTGATATTGACACACCATGGTTTGGTGAAGTCAAGGAAGTATTTAAGTTTGATGTGAAAACATCAGAAGTTTATCCTATGTTCTATTAGCAAGAAATTCAAATGGTTCTATTAAGAGTTCAAGTTGTAAGATTGAGAGAATTGTAACTATATATAGCAATATTTATGTTAGAATTATGTTAACCTGTTAATGTTAATGATGAAGCTAAGGGAGTTTTTAAGTTTGCAGTTGCATCAATAGTTTTCTGGTTTAGAAAGGGCTGGATGCAGCTAAGACTGATGTAGTCACCTTAGACCCAGTCCAAAAAAGAAATGCCGTCTTTATCATCCTGTACTCCTATACTGGAAGGCGTGACAGCTATGAAGATTGCTGTAAGCTCTTGATGGGGAGTTATTTTTAATACATTAAGAAAGGGGGACCTGTGGGAGCCCATTTTCAGGTTTCCTAGTGACTTTACCCAGCATGTCTACATGGAGAGGATGATTAGACCATGGACCTGAGTGCAGGTATCTGAGATGGTCTGCACTTGGCTATGCTGGGGGAGGTCTTTGCTCCACCCCTTGGCATTCCTATAAATACCCTAGGGCAGAGACAGTCAAGGCCCGGTGAATTAGGATCCAGGCCCTCCCAAGTCTCTCCTGTGTTTTCTATCTGTTTCTCTCCCCTCTATCCTTCTATCTAATATTTCCTGCTGATCCTACTCAAGAGCACTCTGGGGTAATGTAGGGTTGAGGGATGGCCCCCCCACAAGGATGTCTGTTCTCTAGGGGACTTGAGGGATAGAGAAGAAGAAGGAAGCAGGATCACAGGATGAAACACGAATGGTCACAAAGCTCCTGATGAGAGAGGGTGCTTCTCTGTCACTTGGGCTCTCCCGTGACAACTCTCATCCCCTTCTCTATCTGCACAGGTCAGCCCAAGTCTGACCCCTTGGTCACTCTGTTCCTGCCTTCCCTGAAGGATCTCCAGCCCAACAAGGCCACACTAGTGTGTCTGGTGAGTGAATTCTACCCAGGCACTTTGGTGGTGAACTGGAAAGTAGATGGAATCCCTGTCACACAGGGTGTAGAGACAACTCAACCTTCCAAACAGACTAACAACAAGTATATGGTCAGCAGCTACTTGACACTGACATCTCACCAGTGGACACCTCACAGCAGATACAGCTGCCAGGTCACTCATGAAGGGAGCACTGTGGAGAAGAGCGTGTCACCTGTTGAGTGTTCTTAGACCTTGATCCTCCCTGAAGCCTCAAGGTCCTGGATCTGAAGTGCCAGAAAAGGTCTTTTTTTTTTTTAAACTACTAACCATCCCACCTCCTCTGCTGTGCCCAATTCTCAATAAATATCTTGTTACCCACAAAAAGTCTTCTCTATCTCATTGGTTTCCATGCCATATTTCACTTGCATGCCCAGGAACTTCAGAGTTTGGGAGTTCTGGAACCCAGTGGGAAACTAACCCAGGGGAGAGCTCATAATCTGTGAATTTTCTGGGACATAATGTTATTGCTAAAATCCCTTCCTACGGGAGATATAAGCAGCATCTACCCCTCCTCCAAAGGTCCTAATGATAAACCAAGGCACGATTCCACCAAAGTTTATTCTGGGAAACCAACAAGTTTCTTTGCTCCCTTACAGAGCATAGGTGAGGGGTTTACAGAGGTGTGGGTGCCCTACCCTCTTAACAGGCTGCACCTGAAAAACCTTTCTCAGAAGGGAAATTTCTACACATTAGTTATAGGCAAGACCATTGGCACTGGGGGAAGTGACAGGTTCCAACTCCCCTCCTTTTTTTACTGGCCTAATTCACACTCTGTAGCATCTCAAGGCACATTGCCCATCTTGGCTTTGATGGCTAGCTCCTGCATCCAGGAACTTTATGCTCTCTCAGATGGCCAATCTTTGAGGTCCCTCACCAAATCCTCCTTTGGCTCTTTTAGCTGGTGTTTCCTGCCATCTGCCTTCCACAATTTGCTTTCCCAGGTGGTGAATTAGCTGATCCATGCATGCATGTTGTTGGATTCTGTCTTAGTTAGGGCTTCTATTGCTGTGATAAAAAAATTATGACCAAATAAAACTTTTGGAGGACAGGGTTTATTTAAGCTTACAGTGTCTAGTCCATCATTCAGAGAAGAAGTCAGGGCAGTGACTCCAGTTAGGAATTAATGCAGAGGATAAGGCTGCTTACTGCCTTGCCCCTCATGTCTTGCTCAGCCTACTTTCTTTCCTTTTTTTTTTTTTTTTTTTTTTTTTGTGAAGGAAAGGATTTATTTGACTTACACTTCAACATTGTAGCTCATCATTGACGGAAGTTAGTACAGGAACTCAAACAGGGCCAGAACCAGGAGGCAGGAGCTGATGCAAAAGCCATAGAGAAGTGCTACTTACTGGTGATAGTGCCGCAAATGTTATGGGAGTAACCAAACATTTCTGGATGGATTTAAGGCTTATGCCAAAAGACTGAACTTATCTCTGGTACTATGGACTGGGCCAGGAACCCATGACTAGGTAGGTCATATACCTTGGAAGAGGATTTAGTACTATTATTCTGTTAAATGGACATTGTATCAAATGGCTAAAGCAAAGCAAAGCTTAAAACCAGCTGGGCAGACTCCAAATTCTGCATCTCCATGTCTAATGTCAAAGTGTTCCTCAGATCTCCAACTCCTTTCAGCTTTGTTGACTGTAATACACTTTTTTCTCTTAGACTGGTTCTATATCCTGTTAGCAGCTCTACTCAACAGGTATCCCATAGCTCTGGCATCTCCAATATTTTGGGGTGTCCAAGGCAACCCAGGCTTCAACTTCACAGCTTTACACAATGGCCTATCTAGGCCTCTATTTGGTGACACCTCTGATACATGCCTGGCCTCAGTGGCCTTAGTTGTGGAGGCAAATTCCATAGCCCCTTTCTTCTATCCTTAACTCTAAAGCCAGAACCACATGGCTGAAGCTGCCAAGTGCTGCTGCTTGCTGGGGCTGGAACATGACCCCTTTATATAATTACATTTTCACCAGCTTTCTGTTTTCCATGGTTACCTTCACTGATTAAGTTTGGATAGCCTGGAAATTTCTCTGTAGACCAGGCTGGCCTCAAACTCAGAGATCTGCCTGCCTCTGCCTCTGGAGTGCTGGGATTAAAGGTGTGTGCCACCACACCTGACTCTAAGCCTTTCTTTAATTCTTTTTCACAAGTTGGAAACTTAGCTGGGTAGGATCTTTCCCTGAGGTCCCTACTCCCTTTATTCCATTTCTTAATCTGTTTATCTCCTTGAATGCAGGTCTTGTCAGCCTACTCTCTCTTATAGCACCCAGGACCACTTGCCCAGTGGTGGCACCATCCATTCTACTTCAATTATCAATGAAGAAAATGCAACATAGGCTTTTCCACAGGTCAGTCTGGTGAGGCCATTTTTTCAGTTAAGGTTCCTCATTTCCAAATGACTCTAGCTTGTGTCAAGTTGACATGAAACTAGTAAGTATGATAGACCCTTTGTCAACTTGACACACAAACACACCACTGTCAAATCATAACCCTTCCTTTTTTGTTGTCCCCAAGATTTCATATTAATATCTGTCAGGAGCCATTATCATGAGCTATTACAGGCCGCAGGATTATACAGTAATTATACAGCCATCATTTGATAAGGTCAACCCATTAGAATTAATAATTCTACTGGAAGAAACCATCACACAAGGCATTTTGCAATTATTGCCTTTTGAATGAATTGGCTGTTTTCTTGCTGTAGATTCTTGCTGTAGCCTTTTCCCATCTGTTACAAATTTGGGATTTATTTTCCACAGTTTAGAAATGTTTGATCATCTTTGGGCACAATCTCCCTATGCATTTAGGATGTAATGATCATATCCCCTAGCTATGTGTGAAAACAGTCACACAGTCAAAACCTGTTTCCCACAAACAGGTCTTTTGTTTCTTTCTCCAATGTAAATGCAGAGATCTGCCTTCTTGCAATTATCTTCATTGGCAGGCATTTGGTCAGTGTTAAGTGTACAGGCAAAAGTATCTCATTTGAGACATTCTCAGACACCCAACGACATAGAATTATGACATGTCTAAAATTGTTGATTCACAGCCTTAGAGAGACAGGAAACAAGCATGCCCTGGACTCACCCTGCCAGCAGATAGGAAAGTACTGCTCCAAGCTAACCTCACACTAACAAATTCTTAACTCCTTGTACTTACTTTCACTTTGGTTTATTGTTTAGTTTATTATCTACCACACTTAGGAATGTGTATTACACACAGATTTCCCCCTTTTCCCTTCTTAGATTTCCCTACTTGATTTAAGGTCTCTCTTCCTCTCATTTGATCCTGTTCCCTTCAAGAGTTCACTGAGGCTTTTCCTAGTCACCTCCTCCTCAAGTCATAAACAAAGCCTGACAGTCACTGCCTGGTGTAGACTCTTATTGGCTTTTTATGACCCTGAAAGAATTCAAGCCTTATGACCTTGCTTTGGCCACAGAATTGCTAATTGTATGTGTATAAAAACTAGAAATGGGCTGGAGAGATGGCTCAGTGGTTAAGAGTACTGGCTGTTCTTCCAGAGGTCCTGAGTTCAATTCCCAGCAACCACATGGTGGCTCACAACCATCTGTAATGAGATCTGATGCCCTCTTCGGGCCTGCAGGCAGAACACTGTATACATAATAAATAAATAAATTAATTAAAAAAAACAACAAAAAACCCTAGAAACTTCAGAGACTCAGGGTAGAACAAAGAGAACAGAGAGAGCTGAGGCAGAACAGTAAAGAGACATTGATAGAAAGAATATGGTGTGAGTGGATTTATTCCTCTTTCCTCAGATTAGTTCCTTCACTGTTTGTAGAGTCTCCTCTGAACTATGGGAGAAAGTCTTTGAGGCTGGACCTTAAAGGCTTATGATAAATATCAACATCACAATATAAAATATTCCAACTTTTAAAGGTCCCACAGCCCTTAAAAATTTCAACAATTGCCGGGCGGTGGTGGCGCACGCCTTTAATCCCAGCACTTGGGAGGCCAAGCCAGGTGGATCTCTGTGAGTTCGAGGCCAGCCTGGGCTACCAAGTGAGTTCCAGGAAAGGCACAAAGCTACACAGAGAAACCTTGTCTTGAAACCCTCCCCCCCAAAAAAAAAAATTCAACAATTTAAAAGTTCAGTTTCCTTAAAATATTCAAAGTCTCTCTGAAATTCCAAATATCTGTAAAATTCCAAAGCCTCTTACTGTGGGCTCCTGTAAAATAATAAAAAAAAAGTTAAATATTTTCTTACTCTAAGAGGAAAGAACCAGGCACTGTCACAATCAGATTAAAGCAAAACCAAAGTCAAGCCAAGTGAAACTCAACGGCAGGCCTTTGGGACTATTAAGTTCCAAAGGGATTGAAAAGCACATACAGCACATCTTAGAGGCTCTGGCCAGCTCCTGCTCTTCTCAGTGGTTATCTCAAGGTATTGGCACCTCCAAAATGCTGCATTCTCCTGCTGTGATTGGGTTGCACTTTCACCAATAGTCTCTTCTGGGCCTTCTTCAGGGACTCTGATCCTGCTACATGATGTCATGTGTAAACTTCTCCCCAGCACCCTTCAATTCTGGTGCTTCTCCTTTAGGCTACACATTTACCAAGGGCCCTTCCCATTTCTCCTGGTGCCAAGACTCAGCAATTCTCCATGACTCCTTCATGCCTCAACAACCAGTACTACCTGGAAAACTCTTACATGTTACCAAGTCTGGCTGCTAGCACAAGAATCAGCATTGGCCCATCTAGATCACAGCTTCCGTGTGCTGACCCCGAGGAAACACTTCCCAGAAGAGTCTGCCTCATCACTGCTGGTCTTTTCTTTTTATTTACTCTTCTGTCATAAAATACATCTAATCTGCAGCCTCCCTTCCTTCCTCTCACTCCCAGGTCCACTTCTTTTCTGTTTCCCCTCAGAAAAGAGCAGGCTCCCCAGGGATATCAACCAAACATGGCATAACAAGATGCAATAAGACAAGGCGCAAGCCCTTATATCAAGACTGGACAAGGCAACTCAGTAGGAAAAAAAGGGTCCCAAGAACAGACCAAAGAGTCATAGACACCCCACTCCCATTGTTAGGAGTCCCACTAAAACCCCAAGCTAAATAACTACAATATATATGTAGAGGATCTAGCAGAGATCCATGCAGGCCCTGTGATTGCTGCTTTAGTCTCTCTGAGCCCCTTTGAGCCATGCTTAGTTGATTCTGTGGTCTGTTCTGGTGTCCTTGTCCCCTCTGGCTCCTACAATTCTTCCTATCCCTCTTTTGCAAGGTTCCCCAAGCTCTGCCTTATGTTTGGCTGTGGGTTTTTGCATCTGGCCCCCTCAGATGCCAGAAGAAGCCTTTCTGATTACAACTAGGCTAGGCATGGACCTATAATTATAGCAGAATATCACAAGGAATCATTTCATTGCCCTTTTTTTGGTTCTACCCTGGGTCTCTGAGCCATCCAGCTTCTGGTTCTGCCCAGGCAGTGTTGGGCATGGGCTCCCTCTCATGGCATGGGCTGCAAGTTGGATCAGTCATTGGTTGGCCACTCCCACAAGCTCTGAGCCACCATGTGCCCAGCACATCTTGCAAGCAGGACAGATTATAGATTGAAGTTTTTGTGGCTAGGTTGGTATCCCAGCCCCACCACTGAAAGTTGCCTGGTTACAGAAGATGGGCAGTTCAGGCCCTATATCCTCCATTACCAGGAGTTCTTTCTAGGGTCACCCTCATAGAATCCTGGGAGTTTCTATTGCACTATGTTTCCACACTGGCCCCAAAATGCCCTCTAATTCTAATCATCTCTCCCTGTACTCTCTCCCTCCCTCCCTTTCCCTCTCCCTCCCTTCCTCCCTCCCTCCCTCCCTCCCTCCCTCCCTCCCTCCCTCCCTCCCTCCCCCACTTTCTCCCTCTTGTTCCCATCCCTACCCTCTCCCAGTCCACCTGCAAAATCTATTCTATCTCCCCTTCTCAGGGAGATTTATGCACACCCCCACCCCAGAACTCCTTGTTACTGAGCCTATCTAGGTCTGTGGATTGTAGTGTGATTATCCTTTACTTAGTAGCACATATGCACTTTTAAGTGAGTACACATCATGTTTGTCTTTCTGAGTCTGAGTTACCTCACTCAGAATTATTTTTTCTAGCTCCATCCATTTCCTTGCAAATTTCATGTGGTAATTTTATTTAACAGCTTAGTAATACTCCATTGTGTAAATGTACCACATTTTCTTTACCCATTTTTTAGCTAAGGGATATCTAGTTGTTTTCAGTTTCTGGCTATTATGAATAAAGGCATTTTGAACATAGTTGAGCAAATGCTCTTGTGGTAGGATAGAGCTTCTTTTGGGGTCTTGAGGTAGATTGATTTCCAGTTTTCAGAGGAACCACCACACTGATTTCCAAAGTGACTGTACAAGTTTGCACTCCTACCAGCAATGGAGGAGGGTTCTCCTTGCTCCACATCCTCTCCAGCATGAGCCGTTACTTGTGTTTTTGATTTTAGCCATTCTGACAGGTGTAAAATGGTATCTCAGAGTCATTTTGATTTACATTTCCCCAGTGGCTAAGGATGTTGAACATTTCTTTAAGAGTTTCTCAGCCATTTGCTATCCTCTGTTGATAATTCTCTATTTAGATCTGTACCTCACTTTTAATTGAATTATTTGGTTTGTTGATGTTTAGTTTTTTGAGTTATTTATATATTTTAGAAATTAACCCTCTATCAGATGTGAAGTTGATGAAAATCTTTTCCCATTCTGTAGGCTGCCATTTTGACCTAGTGGTATACCATTTGCCTTACAGAAGCTTTTCAGTTTCATGAGGTCCCATTTATTAATTGTTGGTCTCAATGTCTGCACTATAGGTGTTCTGTTCAGAAAGTTTTCTCCTGTGTCAATGTGTCCAAGGCTATTCCCTACTTTCTCTTCTATCAGGTTCAGTGTGTCTAGTTTTATGTTAAGATCTTTGATCCACTTTGAGTTTTTTTGTTTTTGTTTTTTTGGTTTTTTTTGTGGCTAATTTTTTAGACAGGATTTCTCTGTGTAATAGTCCTGGCTATTTTGGAACTCTCTTTGTAGACCAGGATGGCCTCAAACTCACAGAGATCTGCCTGCCTCTGCCTTTCAGGGCTGGGATTAAAGGTGTGCACTACCACTGCCCATCTGGACTTGAGTTTTGTACAAGGTGATAAATATGGATCTATTTGCATTCTTCTACATGCAGACATCCAGCTTTACCAGCATCATTTATTGAAGATGCTTTCTTTTTTCCACTGTATATTTTTGGTTTCTTTATCCTTAGGTATGTGGATTTATGTCTGGCTCTTTGATTTGATTCCATTGATCAATGTGTCTGTTTTTATGTCAATATCATGTTGTTTTTATTGCTACAGCTCTGTTACAGCTTAAAATGAGAGATGGTGATATCTCTGAAAATCCTTTTATTGATCAGGATTGTTTTAGCTATCCTGGGTTTTTTTGTTTCTCCATATGAAGTTGAGAATTGTCCTTTCAAGGTCTGTAAGAATTGTATTGGAATTTTGATGGAGACTGCATTGAAACTGTAGACTGCTTTTGGTAGAGTGTCCATTTTCACTATGTTAATCTAGTGATCCATGAGCATGGGAGACCTTTCCATCTTCTGATGTCTTCTTCAATTTCTTTCTTCAAAGATTTAAAGTTTTTGTCACACAAGTCTTCACTTGCTTGGTTAGAGTTACACCAAGATATTTTATATTATTTGTTTTGTTTTGTTTTGTTTTTCGAGACAGGGTTTCTCTGTGTAGCTTTGCGCCTTTCCTGGAACTCGCTTTGGAGACCAGGCTGGCCTCGAACTCACAGAGATCCACCCGGCTCTGCCTCCCGAGTGCTGGGATTAAAGGCGTGCGCCACCACCGCCCGGCTATTTTATATTATTTGTGGCAACTGTGAAGGGTGTTATTTCCCTGATTTCTTTCTTGGTCTGTGGTCATTTGTATATAGGAGAGCTAATGATTTTTTGAGTTAATCTGGTATCCAGTGACTTCATTGAAGGTGTTTATCAGCTGTAGGAGTTTCCTGGTTGAATTTTTGAGTCACTTATATGTACTATTATATCATCTGCAATTCATGATACTTTGACTTCTTCTTTTCCAGTTTGTATCCTTTTGATGTCCTGTAGTTGTTTTATTGCTCTAGTTAGAACTTCAAATAAGAACTATATTGAATAGGTATGGAGAGAGTGGACAGCCTTGTCTTGTTCCTGATTTTAGTAGAAATGCTTTTAATTTCTCTCAATTTAGGTTGATGTTAGTAGTGGGTTAGTATATATTACCTTTATTATGTTCATATATATCTTTTGTATCCCTGGTCTCTCTAAGATTTTTATCATAAAAGGTTGTTTGATTTTTGTCAAAGGCTTTTTTTTGGGCATCAAATGAGATGATCATGTGGGTCTTATCTTTCAGTTTGTTTATATGGTGGATTACATTGACAGATTTTCATATGTTGAACTATCCCTGCACCTCTGGGATAAAGCCTACTTGATCATGGTGGATGACCTTTTTGGTGTGATCAAAACAATCTGTATTTTGTTGAGCATTTTTGTATCAATGTTCATGAGGGAAATTGGTCTATAATTCTCTTTGTTGAATCTTTGTATGGTTTGGGTATCAAGGTGGCTGTGGCTTCATAAAAGCAATTTGGAAATGTTCCTGCTCCTTCTATTTTGTGGACTAATTTGAGGAATGTTGGTGTTAACTCTTCTTTGTAAGTCTGGTAGAATTCTAAGCTAAAACCATCTGTCTCTGGGCTTTTATTGGTTGGGAGATTTTAATGATTGCTTCTTACAAAAAGATTATTCCACAGCACTTCTATATCTTTAGTGGTTATAGGTCTATTTAAGTTGTTTATCTATCTTGATTTAACTGGTAAGTGGTATCTGTTGAGAAAATTTTGTGGAGTACAGGTTTTTAAAGATGACCTAATGATTCTTTGGATTTCCTTGGTTTAGTGGTTTGAATGAAAATGGCCCTCATAGACCCATAGGAAGTAACACTATTAAGAAGTGTTGCCTTGTTGGAGTAGGTGTGGCTTTGTTGGAGGAAGAGTGTCACTGGGGGTGGATTTTGGGGTCTTAGATGCTCAAGCCAGGTTCAGTGTCTCACTCTTTTCCTGCTGCCTGCTGATCCAGATGTAGAATTCTCAGCCACCTCTCCAGCACCACATCTGCCTGCGTGCTGCCACGCTTCCTGTCATGATGATAATGAACTGTAATTCAGCCCCAATAAAGTGCTTTCTTTATAGAGTTGCCATAGTCATGGTGTCTTTTCACAGCAATAGAAATCCTAACAAAGACACTTGGTGTCTCTTGTTATGTCCTTCTTTTCTGATTTTGTTAATTTGAATTTTATCTCTTCATCTTTTAGTTAGTTTGGATAAGGGTTTGTTTATCTTGATTTTTCTCAAAGAACCAGCTCTTTGTTTCATTGATTCTTTGTATTATTCTGTTTCTATTTTATTGATTTCAGCCCTCAGTTTGATTGTTTTCTGCTGTCTACACTTGAGTGTGCTTGCTTCCTATATTCTAGAGCTTTCAGGTGTGCTGTTAAGTTGGTAGTTTAAGATTTCTCTCTCTTTTTATATATATATATAGGCACTTATGAACTTTCCTCTTAGCACCACTTTCATTGTGTCTCGTAAGTTTGGGTATGTTGTGGATTCATTTTCATTGAATTCTAGGAAGTCTCTAATTTCTTTATTTCTGTCTTGACCAATTTTTTTTTATTCAGTGTAGAGTTGTGCAGTTTCCATGAGTTTTCAGGCTTTCTGTTGTTGCTGAAATCCAGCCTTAATCTTGGTGCTTTGATAGGATGAAGGGAGTTATTTCAGTTTTCTTATATCTGTTGAAACTCACTTTGTCACCAAGTATGTGGTCAGTTTTGAAGAAAGTTCTGTGAGATGCCGAGAAGAAGGTATATTCTTTTGTGTTTGGGTGAAATGTTTTGTAGCTATCTGTTAGGTCCATTTGGTTTATAATGTCTGTTAGCTCCAGTGTTTCTCTGTTTAGTTTTTGTCTGGATGGCCTGTCCATTGGTGAGAGTGGGGTGTGGAAGTCTCCCACTATCAATGTGTGAGGGTCAATGTGAGTTTTAAGCTTTCATAATGTTTCTTTTACAAATGTAGGTGACCTTGCATTTGAGGCATGGATTTTCAGAATTGAAATGTCATCTTTGTGGATTTTTTCCTTTGATGATTATGAAGTATCCTTCCCCATCTCTTTTGTTTAATTTTGGTTTGAAGTCTATTTTGTTAGAGATTAGAATAGCTACACCAGCTTGATTCTTAGGTCCATTTGCTTAGAAAATCTTTTTCCAACCCTTTACTCTGAGGTAATGTCTGTCTTTGATTGTGAGGTGTGTTTCTTGTATGCAGCAGAAGGATAGATCTTTTTTTCATATCTTTTTTGTTATTGAGAGACAATAAAGACTAACGATTGCTAATTCCTGTTATTGTTGTTGATGGTGATGGTGGTGGTGGTGGTGATGGTGGTGATGGTGGTGGTGGTGGTGGTGGTGGTGGTGTGTGTGTGTATGTGTGGTTTCATTTGGTTTTGCTGGTATGAGATTATATATTTCCTTGGGTTGGAGTTTTCCTTCTCATATCTTCTGTAGGGCTGGATTTGCAGATAGATATTGTTTAAATTTGACTTTATCATAGAATATCATAGAAACATATAAGATATTTTCTCCATCTTTGGTAATTGAAAGTTTTGCTGGGTATAGTATTCTGGGCTGACATCTGTAGTCTCTGAGTCTTCAGGACATCAGTCCAGGTCTTCTGGCTTTTAGGGTCTCCACTGAGAAGTTGGGTGTAATTCTAATACGTCTGCCTTTATGTGTTACTTAACTGTTTTCCTTTGCAGCTTTTAATATTCTCTGTACTTGTCTTTAGTGTTTTAATTTTTAGGTGGTGAGTGGACTTTCTTTTCTAGTCCAGTCTATTTGGTGTTTGGCAAGCTTCTTGTATCTTTATAGGCATCTCCTTCTTTAGGTTAGAAAAATTTTCTTTTATAATTTTGTTGAAAACATTTTCTGGGCGTTTGACCTGGGATTCTTCTCCTTCTTCTATTCCTATTATTCTTAGGTTTGGTCTTTTTGTAGTGTTTTGGATCTCCTGGATGTGTCAGAAATTTTTTAGATTTAACATTTTCTTTGATGATCTATTTCTTCTCTTGTACTTTTAATGTCTGAGATTCTATCTTCCATGTCTTGTGTTCTGTTGGTGATGCTTGCATATTCTTATTCACTTACCTAGATTTTCCATTTCCAGAATTACCTCAATTTGTGTTTTCTTTATTGCTTCTATTTCCATTTTCAGGTCTTGAATATCTTTATTCAAATACTTCAACTGTTTGTTTTTTCTTGGCCTTCTTTATGGGATTTACTCATTTCCTCCAATTTCTTGTTTGACTTTTTCTCAATTTCTTTAAGGGGTTTATTAACTTCTTTATGGACCTCTATCATCTTCATGAAGTTGGTTTTAAGGTCTTTTTCTTATGCTTCAGCTGTGTTGGAATAGTCAGGACTTGCTGTAGTGGGATAGCTGGATTATGGTAGTGATGTATTGCCCTGGCTATTGTTTGTGTTCTTATATTTGTGTCTAGGCATCTGGGATTGGGATAATCACAGGTCTAGGTGCCAATGTCTGGGTTTGTCTTTGTTGAATGGATTTTTCTTCCTTGGTTTCTGTTTCCTTTCTGGTATTTTGGTCTATGTGGCCTGTGGTTGACCACAGGGTCTCTACCTGAGTTGGGGTCTGGCATGGCCTCTTGTAGAGCAGGGTTGTCTCCATCCAAGTAAGGGGCCAGAACATGTTGATGAAGAGGGGAGAGGGGATTGGGGATAGTGTAGGGGGAACTGAGAGAGTGGAGAATGACTGCAGGTGGGTGGTCTACCTGGAGTTCTGGTGGCTGGTATGGCCTCTGGTCTAGTAGGGAGTCTGCCTGAGTTGGGGACTGGGATATGGTGATGAGGAGGGTAGGGAGATTGAGGATAGTGTTAGAGTAGGGGCACCAATAAAGTAGAGGAGGTCCATGAGTGGGCTGCCTACCTGGTCTTCTGGCAGAAGTGGCCTGTGTTTGGGCAGGGGTATCTGCTGGAATTGGGGGCTTATACACTGTGATGAGGTGGAGGGAGAATTGAGGATTGAGTCTTCTGGAAGCTAGAGAGTGGGAAGTATCTGTAGTGGTAGCCTACCTGGTCTTCTGAAAGGCATGACCTGTGGCTGGGCAGGAAGTATCTGCCCAAAGGAACTGAGAGAGTTGCTGGTCTCTTCCTCTTTCTCCTCCTTCTCCTCCTTCTCCTCCTTCTCTTCTTTTTTTGTTTTTTGAGACAGGCTCTCATTGTGTAGCCCTGGCTATCCTAGAACTCAATTTGTAGATCAGACTGGCCTCATGCCACTACTGCCCCACATGTTGCTGATCTCTGATTTTTCAGCACTAACTGACCAGTATTGATTGTCCCAGTAAAGCAATGGCTTCACTTTACTGGTTATTAATTCAAAATATCACATAAATGGCCCTGAGAGACTCCTTAAGGGACTTTCAAAATTTCCCTCTTCAAGTTCACAAGCTTCCATTTTCTGCATGCTGTCAAGATTCTTATCTTCCAAGCTTCCACAGAACATCTCATTGGAGCACTCACCACTAAATGGGATGCCTCAAAAAAAAAAAAATCACCAACAAAAATGAACAAAAAAAGCAAAAAAGACCAAAATGTACACACACAAAAAAAAACACATTTTGTGTGAATCAACTAACTACTCCTGAACATAAACCCTTCCCTGGCCTGTGGTTGATATGCTCATTGTCATTTCATGGAGAAAGTTGATTTTTTTTTTCTCTCCATAGCAGGTATCAATTGAAAATAGCCTTCTTGGTTAAGGATGGGGCTTTGTGCCCACTTCCTCTTCTCAGTGCTGGGATTTTGTCTGGATAGAACCAGTTTAGGGCCTTGTGCATGCTGTTGCAATCTCTGTGAGTTACTATGAGTCCTGTTGTGTCTGGAAGATACCATTTCTTTGGAGTCATCTGCCTCCTTTTCTACATAGATCCCTGAGCCTTGAGAAGTTTAATTAATAAAGGCATCCCATTCGGGGTGAGTGCTCCAAGGTGTCTCACTCTCTACACATTGTTCAGTTGTGGATCTTTTGTTAATTACTATCTACTGCAAGAAGAAGCTTCTCTGAGAGCTGAGTGATGCTCTGCTCTATGGGTATAATGGTATGTTATTAGGAGTCATTTTATTGCTATGTTCTTTTAGCAGAATAGTAGTAGTAGATTTTGCTCTAGGCCCATGACCTATCTAATTTCAGGTTCTTGGCCACTATAGAAGTGTCCTATATGGTTTCTGTCTCATGGAGTGGGCCTTAAATTCAACCAGAAAGTGTTTGGTTACACCAATAACATTTGTGCCACTATTTCACCAGTATATCTTGTATGTAAGTCTCTGTTGTATGCCATGGATTATAGCTGGGTGAAACCAATAATTACTTTTCTCCACTGGTAGTGTGCAAAGTACCTTCCAGCCCGATAAACTGGTCAGGGGAGGGTGAAGCTTCTAGTTGGACACAAGCTCAATTTCTCCATGTTCAAGGGTATAAGATGTATTTTCAGCAATAGGGCCTGGCTATCATGTTATGGAGGGTAACCAATAGTCTTGGTAATAGCCTGTGATGTTTGAGAGACTCTATGGGACATCTTTAGCCAATGACTCAAAAAGATGTAACCCACACTTGGTACTGGAGTTTTTTTTTAATTTTAATTTTAATTTTTTAAAAAAGATTTATTTATTTATTTATTTATTTTGTATACAGTGTTCTGCCTGCGTGCCAGAAGAGGGCACCAGATCTCATTACAGATGGTTGTGAGCCACCATGTGGTTGCTGGGAATTGAATTTAACTGCTGAGCCATCTCTCCAGCCTGGTACTAAAGGTTTTACTTAGTGGCATAAGATGTCTAGTTAGGGCATTGTCTCTCCCAGTATATGGTGACTCCCTTTAAATTCATTTCAAATATGTATAAATCTTAAAAACTTCTACAGTACTATGACATTTCAAAAGGCATTAGTGTTAGTCGTCTCCCCCCACATTCCGTCCTTCACTCTGCCCTCCCATCACTTTCCCCATTGAATTCTCCTGGTCTAGTTTCACCTTTCTCTCTTTATAATGCCATACTCTATTTCCCATTCCTGGGAAGATCCCTTCCTCCTCTTTGAGTCCTTACTAGCTGCATGACCTTTGTGTATATTTTAGATGAAACACACACATCTAAAGTTTAAAAGCTTACATCCACATGTAAGAAAAATATGCAGTATTTGTCTTTTTTAAAATCTCACTCAGGATGATTGTTTATAGCTCCACCTGTTTACCTGAAAATTTCTTTTCTTTTTTTTTTTTTTTTTTTTTTGGTTTTTTGAGACAGGGTTTCTCTGTGTAGCTTTGCGCCTTTCCTGGGACTCACTTGGTAGCCCAGGCTGGCCTCGAACTCACAGAGATCCACCTGGCTCTGCCTCCCGAGTGCTGGGATTAAAGGCATGTGCCACCACCGCCCGGCGAAAATTTCATTTTTTAAACAGCTGAATAGTATTTTATTATGCAAATGTATGCCATTTTTATTACCCGTTCATCAGTTGATGGACATCTTGGCATTTTACAATTTCTGGCTATTGTGAATAGATTAGCAATGAACAGAGATGAGCAAGTATCTCTGGAATAAGATGTGGAGTTCTGTGAGTATTTGCCCAAGAGTGGTATAATTGGATTTGTGGTAGATCTATTTTCAGATTTTTGAGAACTATTGATTTGCCATGCTGATTTCCACAGGGCCTGTATCAGTTTGCACTCCCACCAACAATGAATAAATGTTTTCCTTCACACACATTTACACCAGCATGAGCTATCATTCATTTATTTATCATGGCCATTCTGACTTGTATAATATGAAATCTCAAAGGAGTTTTGATTTGCATTTCCCTGATGACTAAAGATGTAGAACATTTTAAAAGTGTTTTCCAGCCATTTGTGTTTCATCTTTTGAGAACTCTCTGGTTAGTTTTATACCCCATTTTAAAATTGGGTTATTTGTTTTCCTGATTTTCACTTTTATTGAGTACTTTGTATATTCTAGTCACTAACCCTCTATCAGATGTACAATTGGTAAAGATTTTTCCCCATTCTGTAGGCTGTGGCTTTACTCAATGATGGTATCTTCAGCTGTACAGAAGCTTTTCAGCTTTATGGGGTCCCATTTATTGTTTGTCTTAGTGCCTATGCTATTAGTGTTCTGTTCAGCAAGTCCTTTCCTGTGCTAATCACTTCAGGCTTATTTCCTACTTTCTTTTCTATCAGATTTAGGCTATCAGGTTCTTTTGTTGTGGTCATTGATCTATTTGGAGCTGAGTTTTGTGCACAGTGATAAATATGTATCTATTTGCATTCTTCTATATATCCACGTAGGGTAAAAGGATGTAAAAAGGTATTCCGAGTAAATGGATGTAAGAAGCAGGGCAGTGTACCCATTTTAATATCTAAAAAAGTAGACTTCAATTCTAAACTAATCAAAAGAGATAGGGAAGGACACTACATACTCATCATAGGAAAAATCCACCAAGAGGATATTGCAATTATAAACATTTATTCACCAAACACTAGGACACGCAAGTGTATAAAAGAAATACTACTATAGTTGAAATTGCATATGGATTCTCATATAGTGATAATGGGTGACTTTAACACTCCACTTTCTCCAATAGACAGATCTGCAGACAAAAACTAAACAGAGAAATGCTGGAGTTAAAAAACATCATAAATCATGTGGACCTAGTAGATATTTATATATCATTTCTCCCATATACTGAAGAACACACCTTTTTTCTTTGCAGCCCATGGAACTTTCTCCAAACTTGACCACATACTTGAACACAAATCAAGTTCTAACAGATGTAAGAAAATTTAGTGTTAAGGCCAAGGATTGTGCTGAAAGAGATGAAAAAAATTGAAAAAAGACCTGATTCAAAAATTGAGTAAAAAGAGTGGTGCCCTCAGGACAAGACACTATCCAGCTAAGCTTATAACCTGTAAAAAAGAAAAGCCCAGGGAATTGTCTATTCCTAAAAATGAGTAACAAAGTAAAACTTCTGCAAATGTGATTCAAAGTGGCCAGGCTCCATCCCATGAAGCTTGTCACAGCAATTGCCCCACTCCTGGTACCAACTTCTATCTTATTTAATTTTCTACTGGTGTGCTGAGATCCCATGATCAAAGCAACTTATAAAACAAATTATTTAATTTGGTGCTCATGGAAAGAGTCCAGGATGGTGGAATAAAGACATGGTGGTAGGAATAGCTGAGAGCTCACATCTTGATCTTCAAGTTGGAGGCAGAGAAGGGGTGGGGAGAAAGATAGGGGGAATGGCATGAGTCATTGAAACCCCAAAGCCCATCCCCAGTAACACACTTCCTCCAACAAGACCAGACCTCCTAATCCTTCTCAAATAATTCTAAGCAATCAAACATATGAGCCTATGGGAGTCATTCTTATTCAAACCACCATAAACATCTTCACCAACACTTTTTAAATTGTTCAAAAAAAGTAGAAACAAGGCACTGTAAAAAATGCCTTTTATAAAGTCAGTATTATTCTAATAGCAAAACAAGGTTAAAAACACCAGAAATTGAAAATTATAGGTCAGTATCCACAATGAACATAGATGTGAAAGTTCTCAACAAAATACTCACAAACTAAATACCAGCACATATAAAAAAGGTCATCCACCATGACCAGCTGACTTTATCTGGAAGATACATGGATTGTTCAATATATGCAAATCAATAAATATAATACATTATATAAATGCACTTAAGGACAAAACTCTCATGACTATTTTAGTAGATGCAGAAAAGGCCTTTGACAAAATCCAACATATTTTCATGATAAAAATCCCCAAGAGAGTAGGAGTGGAAGGAAAATGTCTGTCTTAGGGTTTCTATTGCTGTGATGAAACACCATGACCAAATGCAAGTTGGGGAGGAAAGGGTTCATTTGGATTGTACTTCCATGTTACTCTGTTCATCATCAAAGGAAGTTAGGACAGGAGCTCATACAGGGCAAGAACTTGGAGGCAGCAGCTGATGCAGAGGCCAAAGAGGTCTAACTGCCTCCTGGCTTGCTCCTCATGGTTTGGTCAGCCTGCTTTCTTTCTTTCTTTTTTTTTTTTTCCGAGACAGGGTTTCTCTGTGTAGCTTTGCGCCTTTTCCTGGAACTCACTTGGTAGCCCAGGCTGGCCTCAAACTCACAGAGATCCACCTGGCTCTGCCTCCCGAGTGCCCGGCCAGCCTGCTTTCTTATAGAACCCATGACCACCTGCCTAGGTATGGCACCACCCACAAGGGCCTGGGACCTCCCCCATCAATTGCTAATTAAGAAAATGCCCTGCAGGCTTGCCTACAGGAAAATTTTATGGAAGAATTTCCTTGATTGAGGTTTCCTCCTCTCAGATGTGTGTCAAGTTAACATAAAAACCAGCCAGTACAATGCCTCAACACAATAAATATTATATATGACAAAACCACAGCTAACATCATCCTAAATAGAGAAAAACCTGATGAAATTCCATTGAAATCAAGACCAAGACATGGCCGTCCACTATCTGAACTCCTTTTCAATATGGTGCTTGAAGTACTACTATCTAGAGCAATAATGCAAGAGAAGGAAACTAAAGGGCTACAAATAGGAAATGAACCTATCAGAGCATCTCTATTTACAGAGGATATGTAAACAGATGCAAAAAATTCCACCAGAAAACTTTTAGAAATGGCCAAAAAGTTCAGCAAAATGGCTTGACACAAGATCAATTTACAGAAATCAGTAGCTTTTCTACTGATTTGTTATACCAACAACAAACTCTGGGAAATCCATCATGGGAACACTTGCATTTGCAATAGCAACAACAAAATATCTAAGAATTAACTTGAATAGGGAAATCAAAGATCTCTACAATGATGACTTTAAATCTCTGAAGAAAAAATTGAGGAAGACACCAGAAGATGGAAAGATCTCTATGCTCATGGATTGGTAAAATTAATATAAAAATGATCATTCTACCCAAAGCAATTTACACATTCAATATAACTCCAACCAAAATACTCACAACATTCTCGTAAGAATAGAAAAACTATCCTGAAATTCATAGGGAACCACAAAAGGACCTGGGATGGCCAGGCAATCCTTAGCAAAAAGAATAATGTGGAAGAATTACCATATCAGATGTCATGCTACAGTACAGAGCTACAGTAATAAAAATAGCATAGTACTGGCATAAAAGCAGACATGTAGACCTATGGAACAAGTTAGAAGAACCAAACACGAGTGCAAATGACTACAGAAATATGCATATTGAACAAAGATACAAAAAAATGCACAATGGAGAAAAGATAGAATCTTTAACAAAGTGTGCTGGGAAAAGTGAGTGCCAAATGTAGAAGAATAAAATAGACCCATATCTATCACCCTGCACGAAGATCAACTCCAAAAGGATGAAATACTTCAATGTGAAACCTGAAATGCTAAAATTGCTGAAAGAAAACAGGCAGTATCCTATAAGCTATAGATATAATTAAGTATATTCTGAATCAGACTCCATTTGTTCAGAAATTAAGGTCAATAATGACAAATGAGATCTTGTAAAACTTGAAAGCTTCTATATAGTAAAGACTCACTTGAGTATAGAATGGTTTTACAGTATGGGGCAGAACCTTTGACAACTGTACGTCTGATAAAGGATTTATATTAAGGATATACCAAGAACTCAAGAAACAAAGACTCAGGAAAACAAGCAATCAATTAAAATGGGTTACAGATCCGAAGAGAGAGTTCATGAAAGAAGAAATAAAAAATCTTGAATAAACATTAAAAAAATCTTTTCACGTCCTTAGCAATCAGGAAAATGCAAATTAAAACAATTGTGAGATTTCATCTTACCCCAGTCAAAGTGGCCAAGATCAAAAAGACAACTGACAACAAATGCTGGCGTAGATAGATGAAATGGGGAATCCTAATTCACTGTTAATGGAATTATAAACTGGTACAGCCACTGTGAAAATCAGCATGGAGAGTTCTTGAAAAGTAAAAAATTTATCTACCATATGACCCAACTCTGCCACTCTTTGGTATATGCCCAAAGTACCTGACACCATAGTTTGTGGCTATCTGCCTAGACATTTCATTGCCACACTAGTCACAATAGCTAGAAAATGGAAATCACCTGAATGTCCTTAAATTGATAAATAGACATTAGGTTGTGGTACACATACACAATGGAATATTACTCAGCAGGAAAGAAAAATAAAATCATGAAAAATTCTGGCAAATGTATTGAACTAGAAAATATTATATTGAGACAGTGAGATAGGCCAGACTCATAAAGACATTGTCTATGCTCTTTTTCATCTGTGGTATCTAGCTTCATATCTTCAGATGTGAGTCTATACCCTGGAGTAAAAAGGGACCATGGTTAGGGGGAGCTCTAGAGAAGCAAATAGCAGAATACAGGCTATATGAAGGGGGAAATAGGAAAAATAGGGAAGGCTTTAATTGGGCAGGGGAAAAGGGAGAAAAGGGAAAGAAGAGAGATCAGTACAGGAGAGGAAGGGTAAATAATATGAAGGATGCTTGAAAAAGACATAGGGAATTTTATATATATCTAAATTTACATATAATACTTAAAACTGTATGTGTATATGTGAATATATAGTTTAAATGAAGTTATGCCACTTGAGCTGACAATGTTTTTCCCAAGAGCCATAGACTATCTAACAAAAAACCTGGTGTGTTAGTTGATGTTCTATTGCTGTGAAGAGACACCATGACCAAGGTAACTCTTACAAAAGAAAGCAGTTAATTCAGGCCTTGCTTATAGTTTCAGAGGTTTAGTTCCTTATCATGATGGTAGTATGCATGGTGCTGGAGCAGTAGCTGAGAACTACATCCTGATCCACAGGCCAACAGAGGAGAGAGAGGGTGGGGGGACTGGGCCTTGCACAGTTTTTTTGAAAACCTCAGAGCTCACTCTCAGTGACATACTTCCTCTAACAAGGCCACTTCTACTCTAGTAAAGTGACATCCCCCTAATCCTTGTAATCCTTTCAAACAGTTTTACTCCCTGGTGACTAAGCATTCAAATATGAGTCTAGGGGCCCATTTTATTCAAACCACCACATTCCTGGCTTATAGTCACATAATAACGCAAAATGCATTTAGTCCAACTTCAAAAGTGCCCATAGTCTTTCGGTCTCAACAGTGTTTATAAGTTCAAAGTTTAAAATCTCTTAACTGTAACTCCCTATAAAATCAAAATAAAAACAGATCATATACTTCCAACATATAATGGCACAGTACATAATCATTCCAAATAGGAGGAAAGGGAGCATAGTGAGGAAATACTGGACCAAAGCAGGACTGAAAACCAGCAGAGCAAACTTGAAATTCTGGATCTCTATGTCTGACATCAGAATGCTCTTCAGATCTCCAATCTTTTGAGATTTGTTTACTGCAACATACTTTCTCTCTCTTGGGCTGGTTCCACACTTGGTCTTCAGCCCTCCTTGGCAGGTATACCACTGATCCGGCTTCTCCAACATCTTGGAGTCTCCAATGAAATCCAGGCTTCATCTTCACAGCTTCACACAATGGCCTCCCTGGGGCTCCGTGCAGAGACACCTCTGACACATGCTTGGCCTCAGCAGCTTTCCTTAGCCATGAAAAGAGATTCCACAACCCTTTTCTTGTATCTTTGACTCTAAAGCCAGAACCCTGTAGATGAAGCTGCCAAGTTCTGTTGTTTGGTGGGGCTGAAACTTGCCCTTCCCTCCTTTTTCAGTTACATTTACATCAGCTTTCTGTTGATGGTTTCCTTCATTGTTTAAGCTTTCCTTTTAATTCCTTTTTACAAGTTGGAAGTTTATCTGGGTTGGGTCTTGCCCCAAGGTCATTCTCTTTATTCCATTTAGCTTCAGGCATTTTAAAAAACTTTTAAATCTCCTTTAAGCAGTGGATTTAGCTCCATTACACTTCCTGGTTCTTTTTAGCCTTAAACAATACATTTTCTATTTCTCTTTGTCCAGCTTGCTCCTTTTCATTATAGATCTGTGTAAGAGTTGTAGGGTCCAGAAATACAGGAATAAGATAGGAATATAGGAATAAGATAGCATCTGCCCAGGCTCCCAAAGCCCAAGAACCTGCAAGGTCCCTGTTTCAGATGTGGTCGGGGGATCACTGGGCCTGGGTCTGTCCAAAACCTTGAGAACCATTCTGATCATGCCCACAGTGCCATCAAGAGGGACATTGGAGCTCTGACTGTCCTCATGTCCTTTGTGGCATGAGGACATCAAGCCCAGATCACCTTCCAGTCAACCTCCTAGGTCTGGCTGTGGATGACTGAGGGGCCCGGGCTGCCTTGGCCCAACCATCACCGTCTCAGACAGGGACCCTGTAGTGCAATCATCACAGTACCACGATGATCCGTTTCTCTTCTTCTCGACTCTGGGGCCACCTTTTTGGACCTGAGAGATTTTTGGGTACCTACCTCTCCTTCTCATTCCACTATTGTTGGAGAAGGGAGACAGCTTTCCCAGCCTCACCAAACCCCATCACTTAGCTGTATTTTTAGGAATATTCTCCTCATCCATCCCATCCTAGTGGTACCTGTTTTGCCCAGATTATGACCCCCAGAGAGACCACCAAAGACGAGCATGCCGGAATGCAAAAACAAGGTTTAATTCTGTTTTTTTTTTTTGGTTTTTTTGAGACAGGGTTTCTCTGTGTAGCTTTGCGCCTTTCCTGGGACTCACTTGGTAGCCCAGGCTGGCCTCGAACTCACAGAGATCCGCCTGGCTCTGCCTCCCGAGTGCTGGAATTCTGGATATCCAAAAGCAATACAAGCCTAGGCAGGGACTTCGTCCAATACATCCAACGCAGTGGAGGCTGGAGGAAGCGCCCACCTATCTGCAAGCTCAGCTTTTAAAGGGAAAAGTCACAAGGTTACATCATTTAGGGGTGCTAGTACGGGTACAATTCTGATTGGCTCGCTTCTAGGGGCTTCTAGAAATTACTTCTAAGAGAGTGGTTGCCCGCCACCATTTCTCATTGGCTGCCCTCAGGTGGGGGCATTTTTATGGTCAGTTACCCTGGAAACCAGGGATAGGACATTCCATAGTCTAGCAGGCATTACCTTGTGACTATCTTGTGACTCTGTACTTTTACACGTCCAGGTTTCTGGAATCTGAACTGACTTGTTTCAGTTACTATTGGCCTATTCCCAAAAGGAAAAATCTTAGGCCTTAATTTTAGGGTGAAAGCATTTTGGTCTTATTTCTAAGATGGCTCATTTTGGTCTCACAGTACCAACTTGTCCCATTCCCTTTCGTGGAAGGGATCTCTTGATAAAGTAGGACCCCCTATTTCTTTTGCTCCCCCTATCTGCTTGACCCTAGGGTTGTCAGCCATCCCCCTTCTCCTTGTCTTCTGAACCACACACCTTTTCCCTTACCAGCTTCCCAGGTGTATCCATGGGTATGGGACACCCAACACCCCGACAGACAAACATCACCCCCCTCTTGTTCAATTATAAAACCCTTTCACTCTCATCCAGGGAAAACACAAGACATAGCCCACCGGCCTGATTCTGGACATTTGGGAAGTTTTGTCTGTCTGTTTTCTGTGTGCAGATGGGTCTGTTTTCTGGTGTATCCATAAGTTTTGTTGTAAGCATGGAACCAAGACAGAAATCGGTCAGGCTCAGGTGGATGTATGAATGATGGTGGCCACCTCATGTTTTATTTCTGACTGGTCTTCTTTGAGTGTGTGAGCTTTCTGTGTTCTGTGTTTATTGGTTTTGTTTTTGCTTTCTTTGCTGCTGCCAACCGCCAGTCACCACTGCTAAGGCTGTTGGTTAAACAGCACTACTTGTGGCTGGCCGCCGCCCGTGGCGGCCATGCTGGCAGAGGAGAGTGCTGATCCGAAGAACTGCAAGCCATGGTTACCTTTTTAGAGCTTTATTGGGGGGGGAGAGAGGGAGAGAGAGGGAGAGAGAGGGAGAGAGAGAGAGAGAGAGAGAGAGAGAGAGAACAGATGGAAGGAGAGAGAGCGGAAAGAGAAGGGGAAAAGGGACGCACAGAGGGCCTGCTCGCTTTTTAGGCTGGGACGCCATCACAGGCTGGTGATGTAATTAAGGACAGAATCCTTACAAAGGCTGCTTGCTAAGGCTGCTTTGATGGCCAGAGCTCAAAATTCATCTCTGTGCTTTCTGGTCACTGGATTCAGTTTATGAAAGAAAGGATTTAAAAATAATGCTTGTTGAGTTGGCTGTTTGAAACCTGGGGCCTATACAGGGTCGCTTGGCTCGGCCTGGGAGGAGGGGACTGGACCTGCCTGGACTGAATCTACCAGGTTGATCTCAGTCCTCGGGGGAGGCTTTGCCCTGGAGGAGGTGGGAATGGGGGTTGGGCTGGGGGAAGGTAAGGGGGGCGGAAGGGGGGAGAACAAGGGAATCCGTGGCTGATATGTAGAACTGAATTGTATTGCAAAATAAAAAAAAGTATTAAAAAATAAATAAAAATAATGCTTGTTTAATAAGGTATTAAAGCTATACCTCCATGCTTTTGTATATAAGAATGTACCTCTGGCTGCAGCCAAATGTCTTACATACAAATCAAAGAAGTTAACTTTTGGGTCACCTATTACTGTCTTCTCTCCTCACCACCTGTCCCACCTTCTAACATACAAGGCTCTCCAGACACCCCTCCCTTCCTGAGTTCTCTCTCTTCAGGTAGAATTGGCAGAGGATGCCACACTTATGTTTCAGCCATGCTCAGGTCTCAATATTTCAAACTGACTAAAGTTGCTGATTGACTCTCTTAAGGCATGTATGGTTCATTTTTGTTTCTGCTGGCTTCTGCCATCAATCTTACTTGGTTCCAAATTCTAGAGTCTGCTTTTTCAGCTACCCCTTCCCTCCACCTTTGCATCCTTCTCTTAATCCTACTAGTCATACCCTGCCTGCAGGGTGGAAAGGGTCAAGGAAAAACAACCTGACCCTGACTTAGAAACCCTGATGTCCCTGAGCACAGAATCCCACCAATCCCTGAGGTCCCTGAGCACAGAATCCCACCAATCCCTGATGTCTCTGAGCACAGAATCCCACCAATCCCTGAGGTCACTGAGCACAGAATCCCACCAATCCCTGAGGTCCCTGAGCACAGAATCCCATCAATCCCTGAGGTCCCTGAGCATAGAATCCCACCAATCCCTGATGTCTCTGAGCACAGAATCCCACCAATCCCTGAGGTCCCTGAGCACAGAATCCCACCAATCCCTGATGTCCCTGAGCACAGAATCCCACCAATCCCTGATGTCTCTGAGCACAGAATCCCACCAATCCCTGAGCATGAAATGTCACCAATATCTGAGCTTGCCCCAGAATCAGACCACCAAAATCAACTAATCCCAGGCCACCCTGGAAAACTCTCCTCCATTTCCCCCAAGAAACCTATATAAGGTCTGTACCCTGTTCAGTTTGCTGCTGTTTCTCACTGGAGGCAGCCACCCTTCTGGGTTCTTCCTTCCCAATAAATCTCTTGCGTGAGGTTTATTGTGTGGTGTGACATTTTCACCAGAGTGAAGCCCAGCTCTATATAACAACTTTTGCTGGAGCCACAGCAGAGTACAGCGGAACTGAAATACTTTCTTGCTGGGGAAACCTTCCCTTAGCGAGCAGAGTTGTTACACTCTAGGGGACCTGAACAGAGCTGTAACAACTTCACTGGGGAAACCCCTCCCTGCCAGGGCAGAGTTGTTACATTGGGGAAACCTTTCCCTGGAGCAGGGCTGTAAGCTGCCATGCTTACAGTGACTTTGTGGTACTCCTTGGCTCCCGACTGCCAGGATATCTTTCCATCTGAGCTGCAAGGCTTACACTGCCTTATAAATTTGTCTAGATTTCTTCAACAACAGATCCAAAAGATGTCTAACCAGACTTTTAATCAGTTGCCATTACAGGGTTACTGGCCCCCAGCTATGGAGCCAGAGGCCAGATTATATCCTGATGGTGAAGGTCAAGTTCACCTCAAGGACTTCGATACCACCAATCAACAGGGAGTAATCTAGAGATAACATCGCCTCCTTTCCCAATCCCTGATTATTTATCAATAGCAAACAAAAAAGGGGTGAATGTAAGCCCCTGGAGGCTTGTGATTGGCCAGGCTCTGCTCCTGAGGACCTCCAACTGCCAGGTTCCACCCACAGAACATTCTAACCGTCATAAGGGCTGGACCCAGCCCCTTCAGAAGCAGGTGACCAAGCTACATCCTACAGAGTAAAAAAAAAAAAAAAAAAAAAAAAAAAAAAGACGTGAAAACCCACCAATCCCTGGCCTTGCCCCAAGCTCAGGATTTGAAATCCCACCAATCCCCACCCTGAAAAGCTCCACCTCCAAGAAATTCTACATGAAACCCTGTGTTCTCCTCAGTTCTCTGCTGTTTCTCACCTGAGCAGAGGCAGCCACCCTCCTGGGTTTTTCCCTCCCAATAAATTGTTTGTTTGAGTCTGTTGTGCTGTGTGACTTTGTGGCGTTCCTTGGCTCCCACCTGCCAGGATACCTTTCCCTTCAGTCTTGTAACACTTGCCCCGCCCCCCACGGAGCTGTAACACTCCCTTTGGTAAAGCCTTTCCCCTCAGAGCTTACACTAGTCCTCAACTACCTGGAGAGCACCGTCAAATACTAACACTTCATCAAGAAAGCTCATATAAGGGTGAGATCTCAACAGTTATTGTAGAGGACTCCAAAGACGAGAACCAGACAAACAGGCATGCTCCCGCACTGGACAGGATGGCGGGCTTCCTGTCCGGCCACCCTTCCACAGCACTGGTTCTGCCTTTCCGACGTCTGGTGAGGCTGGGGTTTCAGGTGGAGAGATATTCAGACACACATTACTGAATATCTGATACACAGTTTTCAAAGAGAAGCTAGAAACCAGTGGTAGATAGACTAAGTGTAGTACATACACACTGTTAAAAGAAACTGGAGACTTTCTCAGTTAAGAGTTGTTCTGCTTAGCTGGGCATAGTGGCACTCAGGAGGCAGAGGCAGGCAGATCTCTGTGAGTTCAAGGCCAGCCTGGCCTACATAGTGAATTCCAGAGCAATTAGGGCTATGTAGAGAGAGAGAGACCCTGTCTCAAACAAACAAACAAACAAACGAACGAAGGAACAAATGAATGCACGCGCGCGCGCACACACACACACACACACACACACACACACACACACAAAGTTGTTCTGTGTGAGAATGCAAACACGCCTTTTGCTTAAAAGGACATTTAACCTGAAATATGTCTAAAATTGATTTCATTCCTACAGGGCTAGTTTAAGACACTGTGTGAGGCATTACTGTGTATGGTTTAAAAATCATTACATTTTATATCTGTGTAAACCTTTCAAAGAATACTTTTTTTTTTTAATAAGTAAGAAAAAGAAACTGGGTTTCTTTGAACTCAAGATATACCCCCCACCACGCCACTCAGCCACAAAATGAAGCTCGACTTTAAAATAAAATGTCCAAAGAAATGCAGATAACAAAATTGTTATTAATTAAGAGTAATCCTGGACCGTAGGATATTAATTACATCATTTGCTTTTCTGCGTTCCCCAATGACTCTCTCGGACTGCTTGCTTGCTTGCTATCTGGAGTGTAATTAAGTATTCGGTTGTTGTGAACCTTCAGAGGAAATAAAAAAATGTCATATGTACTAGGGATACACTAAAAATAAAACATTGGGTTAAGGGTGCTTTGACAATACCGTATCGATCATATTATACGTGGTTTACGTGCTTGGTTGTTCTTGACAGCCCGGCTACAGTTTGCTCCCAACACTCCAGCGCTCGTACCTATAGGTGCCACAGCAACCACTCTGGGTCGGTGTGTAGAGGACCATGTCGTCCTGACAGTCGCCGGCATGGAAAAACAAACAAAAACCAAACCAAACCAAACCCAAAAACCAAGCTCATAGGTGCTACGTTGTAAGCGAGGTAACCCTACTGGGTGCCTGCCTCCGTCACACTGGCCGTGACGTCACGACCTTCGATGGCGGTTGCATCCGGTTTGGGTCGGTTGCCCTGGAGACCGATACACAGAGGAACGGATCCTAGTGCAGGCCGGGAGGTGGCGGAGGTCCTGTTATCTGCAGACCAGCTGCGCCTGGCGGACCAGCTACACCATGAGCCAGCGGCAGGTGCTGCAAGGTATGGTCAGGGCGGGCGGGCACTCGGGAGGGTTGGCGCCGCGGGCCACCGGACGGCTCCACCGGGTCTCTCTCCTCAGTGTTCGAACAGTACCAGAAAGCCCGGACGCAATTCGTGCAGATGGTGGCGGAGCTGGCGACCAGACCCCAAAACATCGAGACGCTGCAGAATGCAGGTGAGCCTGCACCCCCGAGTGTTGCCCGCCCTCCTCAGCTCATGCCCTGTTGGCTCTTACGGCCACATTGGCCTGGCCTAACTTGAGCTGTCCTTAATTTCTCACGCCCTCCGACCTGCCACCTCACCCTTAATTCATCCTTGATCTCTTATCCCTTGAGCCCTGGCCCTCCCAGTCAGTCCCTGACTCCTATCTGCTATACCTCTGCCCCTCAGCTGGGTCCCTTGCTTGATGAGGTGTTTTTTGTTTTATTTTGTGCCTGGGGAACCAGAGGAGACATCTCCAAGTTCCTCCTGTACAATCTCAGTCCCCTTAGGGGGTCTTAGTGATTGAGGCCAAGAGGGTGAAAGGGCTTGGTGTTTTTATTTCCATTTTCACTGAAATCAGGCAGGTTGTTAGGATGTTTCAAAGCAGTATAAACTGCCTGGAAGTCATTTTGCATAGATGTTAATCTACCCTAATCAGACCCACTTTACCCATGAGCCCTGTCCTAGTCCCTGCCAGGCACTCCTGTGGTTGATAGAGGTACGTCTTCCTCACACAGGAATGTGAACCCTGTCATTTCTGCAAGACTGGCTGTTAGCAACCCCATAGCATGGGGATCACAGGCACCTGCCACCACGCTGTCTTTTTGTGGGTGCTGGGGACCCAAACCAGGTCTTTAAGTTAGCTCAGTAAGTAACTCAGTAAGCCATTTCCTCGCTCCCTCTTGCCATCTTTTGACCTTCTTAGGCTTCCTTAAAATAGAGAAATTCCAAACAGATTCAGTAGTGCTTTTGGTCTTATTTAGGGAAAAAGGAATGTTATGTTCCTAGATCTGAAGTAGGTAAAGACCTGGTTTTATAAAATCCTTATGAAGTTCTAGTTCTACTCCTTAGATTGAGAAAATGTGGGACAAGTGAGGCAGGGAAAGGGGGAAGTAAGTATCGGGAGAGAGAGCGAAGGAGGGGACAGAGAGAGGAAGAGGGGACCTGGAGAAAGGACAGGGAGAAGAAGAGGCAGGGGGTGAAGGGGGAGAGGGACGGGGAGTGTCACTTGCCAGATCAAACATGAGCCACTAACTGAACCCTGAGATTGCTGTCACTATTTTGTCCTAAAAAAATCCCTTCTGTTTATAAGGATATCTTTTTTTCAATGATTTGTTCTTTTTTTTTTCATTTTACATATCAACCACAGTTCCCTCTCCCTCCCCTCCTCTTGCCCCTCCCCCTCACTCCACCACCATCCACTCCTGAGAAAGGGTAAGGCCTCCCATGGGGAGTCAACAAAGCCTGGCATATCAAGGCAAGACCAAGCCCCTCCCCACTGCATCAAGGCTGAGCAAGGTATCTCAACAAACAGACCATGCTGCACAACTGTCACCCACATTCAGAGGGCCTAGTTCGGTCCCATGTAGGCTCCCTAGCTGTTAGTCTAGAGTTGGTGAGCTTCCACGAGCTTGGTTCAGTTGTCTCTATGGGTTTCCCCCATTATGATCTTGACCTCTTGCTCATTTAATCCCTCCTCCCTCTCTTCCACTGGACTCCCAGAGCTCCGCCCAGTGCTTAGCTGTGGACCTCTGCATCTGCCTCCATCAGTTACTGGATGAGGGTTCTATGATGGCAATTAGTGTAATCACCAATCTGATTACAGGACAAAGCCAGTTCAGGCACCCTTTCCACTATTGCTAGGAGTCTTAGCTGGGGTCATCTTTGTGGGTTCCTGGGATTTTCCCTAGCACCAGGTTTCTCCCTAACCTCATGATGGTTGTTCCCCCATCAAGGCATCTCTTTCATTGCTCTCCCTCTCCGACCCTACCCCAACTCAACCATTCTCAGTGATTTAATTTTATTTCATGTGCATTGGTGTTTTGCCTGCATGTGTATCTGTATGTGGATGTTGGATCCCCTGGAACTGGAGTTATAGATAATTGTGAGCTGCCATGACTTGACCCCTGGTCCTCTGGAAGAGCAGCCAGTGCTGAGCCATCTCTCCAGCCTTCTTATAAGATATCTTTAAAACTAACTTACACACCCCTGTACCTCTCTGGTCCTTCTTTTGTCCCTGGGATTTTGGTGTTTTTTTCTCTGATATTTTCATTGGTAGAGCAGGTGAGGGAAGCAAGGAGAATTGAGAAAGGATTTTTTATCTTTATTTTTAAAAATTTGAGAGAATTCATGTGCCCTTTACTGTCCATTTAACTTCCTCTAGTGACATATGTCAAAATTTTATTATTACAATTATGATGCTGATATTGACAGAAATTTATTAATTTCATCCACATTTTCCCAGTCACACTATCTTCCATGTATTTCATTCTAAGTAACTTTATCTCATGTGTATTCACCATGATTACACTCAGGATACATTACACTCAGATCAGCATGCAGGACTCTTGCATTGTTCTTTGCAGTCACACCTGCTACCTCCTTCTGTCCCCAGCTCTGGCAACCACTGAACTAGCACCAATATATAAGATGTTGTCATTAAAAAAATTGATTGTTTTGGGGCTTGAGAAATGGCTCAGCCATGAAAAGCTTGTACTGCTCTTTCTGAGGATTGGAGTTTGATTCCCAGCACCAGATCAAAGGGCTCACAACCACCCATTACTCTAGCTCCAGGAGATGTGTGTGTATGTGCACAGGTGTGTTGTTGGTTGTTTTTTTACTCTTTTGGGGGGCCGCCACCCAGCTCCCAAATAAATCACACATAGACGCTTATTCTTAATTATGAATGTCTGGCCTTAGCTTGGCTTGTTGCTTGCCAGCTTTTCTTAACTTTAAATTATCCTGTCTACCTTTTGCCTCTAGGCTTTTGTCTTTATCCTATATACCTTTCTTTATTTCTTACTCCATGTCTGGCTGTGTAGCTTGGTGGCTGGGCGGCTGGGCGGCTGGGTGGCTGGGTGGCTGGCTCCTAGAGTCCTCTTCCTTCCTCTCTCATTCCTTCCTCTTCTCTTCCCAGATTTATCCCTCTATATATTCTCTCTTCCTGTCAGCCCTGCCTATCCTTTCTCCTGCCTTGCTATTGGCTATTCAGTTCTTTATTAGACCAACAGGTGTTTTACACAGGCACAGTAACACAGCTTCACAGAGTTAAAAAATGCAACATAAACAAAAGTAACACACCTTAAAATAATATTCTACACAGGTGTGTGCTTGGGTGTGTTGGCCCAAAGTGTTGACATGGGGTTGATTCTCTTTACTTAAATAAAAATTTTAACTTATGGTTATTTTGTGGGGATATGGTGGTGTTTATGTGTTTTGTGTGTGTGTGTGTGTGTGTGTGTGTGTGTATACAGGTGTGCATATGCCGCAGTGTGAGTGTGCCACAGCATACATGTGGAGATCAGAGGACAATTTTAAGAGTTGGCAATTGCTGTGGCAGGCTTGATCAGGTTTTTTTTTTTTTTTTTGAGAAATATGGGAGACTTTGGACTAAAAAAGCAGTTGAATTCTGTTAAGTGGGACTTAATGGGCCATCCTCTTAGGGTCTTGGAAGACAGTAGTACTGAGAACAGTGTGGAATATGTAGGCCAAATCAAGAGGTTTCAGAGGGGAACAATATTAGCATGTGGGCTAGAGACTATTTTTGTGATATCTCGGCAAAGAATGTGGCTGCTTTTTGTCCTTTTCCTAAGAGTCTGTCTGAGGCTAAATTGAAGCATTTTGGACTAGTTGTTTGGCAGAGGAGTTTCAAGACAGCCTAATATTGATTCTGTCATGTGGTTATTAGTAATCACTTTTAGGCAGATCTACAATGAAAAAGAGCAAGTGGGGCAAAAAGAAATGAAAATGTACAGTTTGAGGAGAAAAGGAACACCAGGAAATTTAAACCAGGAGTCCTGGGAGGAACATGGGAGGATTCAAGGAAGAGTTGCTGGAAGGGGCTGTAGGGATGAAAGAGAGAGAGGAAGGTGATGTAATTCTACTTCATTTAAAAATAAAAAAGAACACTTAACAATGGGACCTCACAAAATTAAAAAGTTTTGTTACAACATCTAGAATATACAAAAAAAAAACTACAAAAGCCCAATAAAAGTTGGCTATGGAACTGAACAGAGATTTCTCAAAATGAAATAATACCTGGCCTCAGCAGCTCTCCTTAACCATGAAGGAAGATTCACAAACACTTTATTCCTATATCCTCTTTTAACCAGGCAGCTGATGAGGCCAAGTCCTTTGCCTGCTTGGATGGAGCCTGGCCAATCCTGTAATTACATCTGCCATCAGTTTTCCTTTGCTGTTGCTCTTTAGGAATAGATTGTTTTGTAGGTCTGTTCTTTTCACAAATTGCAAGATTAGCTGGGTGGGGTCTCACCCTGAGGGCCTCACTCCCTTTACTCTATTTTCCTTTATTCCATATCTCCTTATCTCTTTCAGCACAAACCAGCACTTCCCCTTTCACTTGACATACAGACCATCCCACAGCAGCTTGCTCCTTTTCATTATAAACCTTCATTAGAGTTATAACTAATAACCACATGACAGAGTCTATATTAGGCTGTTTTGAGATTCCTTCTGCCAATGGAAGAAATCCAAATTTCAGGATAGTTTTTTCCCCCCCTCTTTTTGTAAGTAATGTATTTTGGTAGAGATTGCATTGAGTTTTAGTGTTTTTTGGTAGAATGGTCATTTTTACAACCTTAATTCTGCTAATTCATGAGTATGGGATGCCTTTTCATTTTCTAGTGTCTTTCTCCATCTTTTTCTTCAGAATAATGATTTTATATATTTTATATATTATAACAGTGATTATGGTGATATACCTATTATGTTTTCAATTCTATGATGAGTATTATGAAATCCTATTATACATCATACTTTTTTATCTCAGTGAGTTTACTTGTAGATAATACACATACCTTTCATGAATATGAGACCCTTGCAAAATGGCCCTCTAGCTTCCTCAACTCTGAGACTGATCTTGACAAAATGTGTAATAAACTGTTAATTCAATTGGACTAGGGGACAAGAACAAATGGAAGATTTCACTGGCTAGGAGGGACCTTAAATGAGCCTGGGAATATACAAGTTACAAAGACTGTAGTAGGTGGCCCCTGTTCCCCTCCTGACCACTAAGAGCTGGAAATTGCACTATACACACTTCAATCTTTTTTTGTATTCTCCATGATGGTGCATGCCATTACCCAACATAGTTGTTTACTTTCTGAATAAGAGATGTAAATTCTTATCTAACTTCATAGCATTTAAAAATTTTATGTTAATTTCTACATTTTATTTTTTTGGAAATTTCTACATATTTTGATCATATTCACCGTTCCTCCACCAGCTTTTCCTAGATTGATCCCACTTCCCTTCTCTCCAAACTTTGTCTTTTTCCTCTATAAAGACTAATTTGTGTTGCCCAAATATTCTTGGACATGTAGTCTTTCATTGGAATATGGTATACTTATCAGGGTCTATACTCTTAGAAAAAACTTACCCTTACTCCCCCAGAAGCTAAGAATTGTGACTAGTCCTTGGCTATGGGTGGGACTGCATGCCCAGTACTCCTTTCCATCATGGAATTTGGTCTGGTTTGGACTCACAAAGGTCTTGTGCATGTCGCAACAATCACTTTAAGTTCATATGGGTAGCTGCTCTTTTGTGTCAAGAAGAGACTGTTTCCTTGTAGTTGCCCACCTCTGGCTTTTATGATCTTTCTGCTTCCTCTTCTTCAATGATCTTTCAGCCTTTGGAGGATGGAGTGCAGTATGCATTTTCCATTTAGGTATAAACATTCTTAGACCTTAATTTTCTCCACCTTGGCCAGTGTTGGTCTGCGTTGGCCACTTTGACTAGAAGCTTCTCTGATGAGAACTGAGATATGCCTTAGTCTATGGCTATAATGGTAAGCCATTAGGAGTTAATTTAGTATTATGCCCATTTAGCAGAATAGTAGTAAATTTCTCCAAGGGTCTATAATCTGTCTCACCACAACTTCTTGGCCCAGTAATGGTGCCAGGTATGGGTTTGATCTTGTAGAGTGGGTCTTAAATGCAATAGGAGAGCCATTGGTTATTCTGATGATGTTCATACTATTACACCAGTAGGTATGTCTTATCAGACAAATCATTATTTAGTTCACAGGGTTATCATCTGGATAAGATTTGATGATTACTTTTCCCCTGCATTAGTGTATACAGCCCTTCAGTACTATGACAGCTAGCCAATAGGGACGGAGCTTCCAGGTGAGAACTAGATTGATTTCTCCATGTTCTATGACTCAAGTATGTGTAGTCTTCAGCAATAAAGTTTTATTATCAAGCTCTGAAGGGTAATAAACAGCATTGACAATATCCTATAATGTCTGGGGTGTCATTGGGACTGAACTGGTCAACAACTCCATGAAAAATAACCCATTCCTGGGATTGGGCTTTTTTCTTAGTCTTTAGTGTCTGTTAGTAGGGGCACTATTACCCCATTATAAGGTAACTCCATTTAAATTACCTGTATGTGTATATAGAGAAATGTTTTAAGAAGGTTCTACAGTAGTAGGTTTCCATATGTTTTTTTGAAGTTTTTAGTGTTATTTATCCCTCTCACTTTCCCTCTTCTACCCTGCTTCTCCATCTCTCACTCTAATTTATCCTTTCTGTTCTACAATTCTCCTTAGATCTTTATTACGTTCTATATTCTGTCTCTTGAAAGCCCTTCCCTAAGGGCCCTTAGTAATTCCTGATTTCTATTGGTATTTTGGAAAAAATACACATATCTAAACCTTCAAAGCTAATGATCAAAAATGAGTGAAAACATTCAATATTTGTTTTTCTGGGTCTGGGTCACCTCACCAAGAATGATTGTTTCCAACTCCATTTACCTGCAAATTTTGTAATTTCAGTTTTTAATAGTTAATATTCCATTATATAAATATACCACATTTTCATCATCTATTCATCAATTGATAGACATAGAGGCTGTTTCCATTTTCTGGCTATTTGTGATGAGAGGAATAATGAACTTGTCTACACAAATATCTTTGTAGTAAGATACAGAGTCCTTTGGGTATATACCCAAAAGTAGTTTAGCCTGATCATGTGGGTAGCTCTATTCTCAGCTTTTTGTGGAAACTCTGTATTGATTTTCATAGTGACTATACCAGTTTTTACTCCTATTAGCAGTGAACAAGAGTTTCTCTTTCCCTGTATCAATGTCAGCATTTGTCATTGTTTGTTTTAGAATTTAGCTATTCTGACTGAGGTAAGAGGAACTCTCAACTTAGTTTAAATTTGCATTTCCCTGACGGCTTAGGATGTTAAATATTTAAAAAATGTTAAATAGTTGTATTTTATCTTCTGAGAACTCTGTTCACTTCCATGCCCCACATTTTAATTGGATTGTTTTCTTAATGTTTAACTCTTTGAGTTCATTATACATTCTAGATATTAACCCCCTGTCCAATTATAGCTGGTGAAGGTTTTTCCCTCTGTAGGTTTCATTTTCACTTAAGTGATGATGTCTTTTTTGTGTACAGAAATATTTTAGTTTCATGAGGTCCCATTTATTGTTGATATTAATGCCCATGCCATCAGTGTCCTGTTCAGAAAGTCCTTTCCTGTGTTAGTGAGTTCAAGTGTATTCCCTGCTTTCTCCTCTAGCAGATTTAAGATATTCAGTCTTATGTTGAGATTCTTGATCCATTTGTAATTGAGTATTTTCAGAGTGAGAGATTAGGATAGTTTCATTCTTTCATATGCAGCTAACTAGTTTTTACCCGCAGCACTTGTTAAAGATGCTGTCTTGAAGGTTCCTCTAGTCCTTCTTGGAGATCACTTTTAGCATTTTCATCTAGCCTGTCTCCAGTCCTTTGTAACTGAACCAACCTGCAGAACCTCTCTCTACCCAAAGCTACCTCACTCAGGGATTTTCATGCTCCTTCCTGTCCCCCATTTCTGTCTCTCTACCTTACCCTTCATCTTGCTGCAGCCTTCTAACAGGAGCCCCTCCTTCCATTCCATCACAATCCCCTGGGAACTCTGCCTCTTGGTGGAGACTGAGGGTCTCCCTGGTTCTTTCTCACTTCCTCTTTCAACCTTTCTTTCTAGCTTATCTCTATTCTTTTATGAGTCCTTTCCAACCACACAGAAATTGTCAACTAGATATCCCACAGCTACCACACTTGACTGGGATGCAGGAATCCCACAGCTACCACACTTGGCTAGGACTCAGATTGGCCAACAGCAGTCAAAGAACAGAATACCAATCCAACAAAGATGAATTCAGGTGTCTACACCAAGAAACACCCCAATCACCACAACTCCAGATGCCTACATCCCAGCATAAAAACATAAACCATGAACAACCAAGATGATGTACCTCCTCTAAAAGCCAGGAACCCAATTGTGTTAGGCCCTAAGACAAGAAATTTAGCTGAAGAGCAAGACACGGACTTCAGAACAGCAGTTATGAATATGTTACTTAAAGAGGATGTGAATAAATGCCTTAATAAAGATGAAGACACAAACAGTTGAATGAAATTATGAAAATAATTCAAGACCTGGAAGTAGAATTTAACAAAGAAATAGACTCACCAAAGAAAACTTAAACTGAAATAAAACTGGAAGTGAAAAACTCATGTTGTCAAACAGAAATCTGAAAGGTGAGCCTTACTAACAGATAATAAAACCTGAAAGAGAGAATGTCAGGTCTTGAAGACAAGCTAGAAATGGAAAGCTCAGTCAAGAGAATGTTAAATCTAAGAAGGTCCAAGTCTAGTGTGGCCTCCCCTGATGCACCACACATGATCTATAGGCTTTCATCAGAAACCTCTCTACCTTATTCTCCACCACACAGAACCCTTCCACACAATATCACAACTTTCCATCCATCCATCCATCCATATCTACCCCCACACTCTAGGCTAGGACCAGGGAGAATATACTGTATTCCAGCCTAGTACCCTGCCAACCTGACTTTATTTCACTCAAGTCATTTCCCATGTCTAGGCCCAACATTCTCCCACATCCTCTCTTCTGCTCCAACCTTCTCAGTCTATAACAGAATCTGAACTAATAAAAGAAGCCCACATTCCCAGATCTCATTGCAAAAATAATAACAGTGTGAAAGATTAGGCTAGTATCTTCTCTCCAAAATCTACCCATCCTGTAGAATTATTTGCCCATGAGAATTACCTAGATGAATCCCAGAACACAGAATCTAAAAGAACAATCATAAACTTCATCAAAGAATTCAAAGAATTTAAAGAAGACACAAAGAGACAGCTCAGTGGAATCATGGAGGAAAATTAAGGAGAATAAATGCCTGAGTGCTGTTAAAAAAATACCAACATGAGGCTGATAGAAATGACAAAGATAAACCAGAATTTTAGAATAGAATTCAATAGATAGAAACATTGGTGAGCACTTAAGATGAAATGCAGATGGAATGAGAAAACACTACAACTCAACTAGAAAATGCAAAGGAAAGCCTTGCAAATAGAGTGAATCAAGTATAAGAAAGAATATCACTGCAACCCCAGCAGACCACAGAGGCACAGGCACAAACCACACTACGTGGAAAAACAGGTGAATGACTGGCCTCTCATCTGGACTGCCCCAAAGTCCAGACCCTAACTAAACCCCAGGCCACATTCCATGACCTCCCCTCCCATCCCAGCACTAGCAAGGCAAGCTGGACCTGCCTCCACCTCTGGTGGAACTCTACTGCTCTGGTGCAGTCCCCACCAGCCTGCAGGCAGGTAAGATATCTGTCTCCAGGCTGCACACCCATACCCACCCATTGGATGTGGTCCTGTCAAGGCCCACTCCAACACCCAACCCTAAGAACCAGGACACCCTCTCTGTGGCCATCTCTCTCCCACAAACCCAGCAGACTACAGAGGCACAGATGCAAACCACACCAGCTGGAAAAACAGCTGACTACATAGGCACAGGTTCAAAACACAACAGCTGTCACAACAGGCACAGGCACAAGCCACACCAGTGGAAGACAAGATGAGTAAACACTGCTGTAAGAACACATTCAACAATGGAAAGAGCAGTATGGCACCACCAAACGCCAGAACCCAATGGTCCTACAACAGCAAAGCCTGAACATCCAATGCAGCTGAAACACACACACACACACACACACACACTGAACTTAAAAATTAGTTTATGAAGATGATAGAGGCTCTTAAAGAAGAAATGAAAAATTCCCTTAAAGAAGTCAAGGAAAAGAGAAACAAAAAATTGGAAGAAATCAATATATCCCTTAAAGAAAGCAAAGGCCAAGAAAAAAAAAAAAAACAATCAAACAGGCAAAGGAAACAATTCAAGACTTGAAAACTGAAATAGAAACAATAAAGAAAACACAAACCGAGGGAATGCTGGAAATGGAAAAACTGGGGAAGAGAACAGGAACTAGAGATGCAAACATTACCAACAGAATACAAGAAATGGAAGAGAGAATCTCAGGCATTGAAGATACAATGGAGGAAATAGATTCACCAGTCAAAGAAAATGTTAAATCCAAAAGATTCTTAACACAAAACATCCAGGAAATCTGAGAAACCATGAAGAGACCAAACCTAAGAATAAGAGGGATAGAAGAAGGAGAATTCCAGCTCAAAGGCACAGAAAACATATTCAACAAAAATCATAGAAGAAAACTTTCCCAACCTAAAGAAGGACATGCCTATGAAGGTATAAGAAGCGAACTCCAAAAAGACTGGACCTCCTCACATAATAATCAAAACACTAAACATACAGAATGAAGAAAGAATATTAAGAGCTGCAAAGGAAAAAGTCCAAGTAATGCATAAAAGCAGATATATCAGAATTATACCTGACTTATCAATGGAGACTCTAAAAGCCAGAAGATCCTGGGCAGATGTTATATAGACACTAAGGGACCATGGATGCCAGGCCAGATTACTATACCCAGCAAAACTTTCAGTAACATAGATGGAGAAAACAAGATATTTCATGATGAAACCAGAGATTTTAACAATACCTGTCCACAAACCCAGCACTACCGAAAGTACTAGAAGGTAAACTCCAACCTAAAGAACTCAGTTACATCCACAAAAACACAGGCAATAGATAATCTCACAGCAAACCCAACGAAGGTAAACACACGCACACACCATGACCACCACCAAACCAAAAAGTAACAGGAATTAATAATCACTGGTCAATATCATCTCTTAATATCAATGGATTCAATGTACCAATAAAAAGACAGGCTAACAGAGTGGATATGAAAACAGGATCCATCCCTCTGCTGCATACAAGAAACACACCTCAACTTCAAAGACAGACATTACCTCAGAGTAAAGGGTTGGGAAAAGACTTTCCACTCAAATGGACCTAAGAAGCAAGCTGGGGTAGCTATCTTAATATCTAATAAAATAGACTTCAAACTAAAATTAATCAAAAAAGATGGAGGACATTTCATATTCATCAAAGGAAAAAATCTATGAAGATGAAGTTTGAATTCTGAACATCTATGCCCCAAATACAAGAGCACCCACATATATAAAAGAAACATACTAAAGCTTAAAGCACACATCAAACCCCACACATTAATAGTGGGAGACTTCAACACCCCACTCTCACCAATGAATAGCTTTGCCAGACAGAAACTAAACAGAGAAACAAGGAAACTAACATATGCTATGACTCAAATGGACTTAATAGACATCTACAGAACATTTTACCCAAACATAAAAGAATATACATTTTTCTCAGCACGTCATGGAACCTTCTTCAAAACTGACCACACACTCAGTCATAAAGCAAATATCAATAGATACAAAAAAAATTAGAGTAACCCCTTGCATCTTATCGGACAACCATGGGCTAAAGTTAGAGTTCAGCAACAACAGAAAGCCTTCAAATTCATGAAAACAGAACAGCTTTCAACTGAACCACCTCTGGGTCAAGGAAGAAATAAAGAAAGAAGTTAAAGACATCCTAGAATTCAGTGAAAATTAATGTACAAAATATGTAAACTTATGGAACACATTGAAAGCAGTGCTAAGAGGAAAGTTCATAGCACTTCATAAAGAATTTGGAGAAATCTCTCACAAGTGACTCAATAGTACACCTGAAAGCTCTAGAACAAAAAAAGTAAACTCACCCAGGAGAAGTAGACACCAGGAAAAAAAATCAAATTGAAGGCTGAAATCAATAAAATAGAAACATAGAGAACAATACAAAAAAAAAAAATCAATGAAACAAAGAGTTGGTTCTTTGAGAAAATCAACAAGATAGACAAACCCTTATCCAAACTAACCAAACTAACAGAGAGAGAGAGAGAGAGAGAGAGAGAGAGAGAGAGAGAGAGAATCTAAATTAACAAAATCAGAAATGAAAAGAGGGACATAACAACAGACACTGAGGAAATCCAGAGAATCATTAGGTCATACTTCAAAAACCTGTACTCCACAAAATTGGAAACCTAAAAGAAATGGACAATTTTCTGGATAGGTACCTTGGCCAAAATTAAATCAAGACCATATAAACAATTTAAATAAACCTATAACCCCTAAAGATACAGAAGCAGTTATTAAAAGTCTCTCAACCAAAAAAAAAAAAAAAAAAAAGCCCAGGGCCAGATGGTTTCAGCACAGAATTCTACCAGATTTTCAAAGAAGAGCTAATACCAATACTCCTCAAATTGTTCCATACAATAGAAACAGAGGGAACATTGCCAGACTCTTTTTACGAGGCTACAGTAACCCTGGTACCCAAACCACACAAAGATGCAACTAAGAAAGAGAATTACAGACCAATTTCTCTCATGAACATTGATGCAAAAACACTCATTAAAATACCAGCAAACCAAATCGAAGAACACATCAAAAAAATCATCCACCATGATCAAGTAGTCTTCATCCCAGAGATTCAGGGATGGTTCAACATATGAAAATCTGTCAGTGTAATCTACCATATTAACAAACTGAAAGGAAAGAAACCACATGATTATCTTATTAGATACAGAAAAAGCCTTTGACAGAATTCGCCACCCCTTCATGATAAAAGTCTTGGAAAGATCAGGGATACAAGGAACATAGATAAATATAATAAAGGCAATTTACAGCAAGCTGATAGCCAACATCAAATTAAGTGGAGAGAAACTCAAAGCGATTTGATTAAAATCAGGAACAAGACAAGGCTGTCCACTCTCCCCATACTTATTCAACATAGTACCTGAAGTTCTAGCTAGAGCAATAAGACAATAAAAGGAGATCTAGGGGATACAGATTGGAAAGTAAGATGTCAAACTTTTGCTGTTTGCAGATGATATGATAATATACATAAATAACCCCAAAAATTCTGCCAGGAAACTCCTACAGCTGACAAATACCTCAGCAATGTGGTGAGATACAAGATTAACTAAAAAAAAAAATCAATAGCCCTCCTATATACTAATGATAAAGAAAAAGAAATCTGAAAAAGAATTCAAGAAAGCAACATCCTTTACTATAGCCATAAATAACATAAAATACCTTGGGGTAATTCTTACCAAACAAATGGACAAACTGTATGACAAGTCTTTGAGGAAAGAAGTTGAAGAAGATATCAGAAAATGGAAAGATCTCCCATGCTCTTGGATAGGTAGGATCAACATAGTAAAAATGGCAATCTTGTCAAAAGCAATCTACAGATTCAATGCAATCCTCATCAAAATCCCAACACAATTCTTCACAGACTTGGAAAGAACAATACTCAACTTCATTATGGAAAAACAAAAATTCCAGGCTAGCCAAAACAATTGTGTAATAAAGGAACCTCTGGAGGCATTACATCTCTGAATTCAAGCTCTACTACAGAGCAATATTAATAAAAACAGCTTGGTACTAGCATAAAAGCAGACACGTGGATTAATGTAATTGAATCAAAGTCCCTGACATTAATCCACACACTTGATTTTTGACAAAGAAGCCAAAAATATACAATGGAAAAAGAAAGCATCTTCAACAAATGGTGTTGGCATAACTGGATGGTGGCATGTAGAAGAATACAAATAGATTCATATCTTTTACTCTGCACAAAACTCAAGTCCAAATGGATCAAGGACCTAAACATAAACCAAGTTACACTGAACCTGACAGAAGAGAAAGTGGAAAGTAGCCTTGAATGCATACAAGAGACCACCTCCTAAATATACTACCAGTAGCACAAACACTGAGAGCAACAATTAATGATACCTCCTGAAACTGAGAAGCTTCTATAAGACAAAGGACACAGTAAATAAGACAAAACAGCAGCCTACAGAATGGAAAAGGTCTTTACCAATCCTACATCTGACAGAGGACTGATCTCCAAAATATATAAAGAACTGAAGAAACTAGACATAAAAGTACCAAATAATCCAATTAAAAATATGGTATAGATCTAAACAGAGAATTCTCAACAGAAGAATCTCAAATGGCCGAAAGACACTTAAAAAAATTGCTCAACATCCTTGCCATCAGGGAAATGCAAATCAAAATGACTC
Source organism: Peromyscus eremicus (assembly GCF_949786415.1). Classification (NCBI taxonomy): domain Eukaryota; kingdom Metazoa; phylum Chordata; class Mammalia; order Rodentia; family Cricetidae; genus Peromyscus; species Peromyscus eremicus. The sequence goes on along the minus strand of NC_081428.1, from coordinate 77,388,008 downwards.
TGAGATACCATCTTATACATGTCAGAATGGCTAAGATCAAAAACACTGATGACAGCCTATGCTGGAGAGGATGTGGAGCAAGGGGAACACTCCTCCATTGCTGATGGGAGTGCACACTTGTACAGCCACTTTGAAATCAGTATGGTGGTTTCTCAGAAAACTGGGAATGAATCTACCTCATGATCCAGCAATACCACTCTTGGACATAAACCCAAAATTATATACATTCATACCACAAGGACATTTGCTCAGGTATGTTCATAGCAGCATTATTTTTAATAGTCAGAACCACAACCTAGATGTCCCTCAATCAAAGAATTAATAAAGAAAATGTGGTACATTTACACAATGGAGTATTACTCAGCTGTAAAAAAACAATGATACAATGAAATTTACAGGCAAATGGATGGAACTAGAAAAAACTATACTGAGTGAGGTAACCAAGACCCAGAAAGACAAACATGGTATGTACTCACTTATAAGTGGATATTAGACGTAAAGCAAAGGATAACTAGGCTACAATCCACGACCCCAGAGAAGCTAGGTAACAAGGAGGACTCTAAGAGAGACATGCATGGATCCCCCTAGGAAGAGGAAAAAGATAAGATCTCCTGAGTAAAGTGGGAGTCTGGTGAGAGGGGGAGGAGGTAAGGGGAGGTGACAAGAGAACATGAGGGAATGGGTTGGTAGAGTTGGGGGAGGGACAAAGAGGAAGAGCAAGGAAAGAGATAGGAAATAAAGTAAAAAAAAAAAAAAGAATATCAGGACTTAAAATAGAGGATTCAAACAAAATAAGTATGGAATATGAAAAGAATTAAAAACACCAGAAAGCAGCATACAAGAAATGTGGGACACCATGAAAAAAACTCCAAACCTTTGAATTATAGGCATAGATGAGGGAAAAGCATCCCAAGCTAAAGGCATAGATCAAATCTTTAACAAGATCACAGAAGAAAACATCCCCCAAAACTAAGGAAAGACACACCCATACAGATACAAGAAGAACAGAGAACACAAAGTAGACAAAACCAGGAAAGAAAATCCCTGTGGTATATCATGGTTAAAACACCAAGTACACATAACAAAGAAAGTGTTTTGAAAGCTGTAAGAGGAAAAAAAAACCCCATAAGTCACATGTAAAGGAAAATGCGTGAGAATAACAGCTGATTTCTCAGTGGAAACTTTGAGAGTTCGAAGAGCCTGGAACAATGCATCTTAAGTTCTAAAAGACTATGAGGGCCAATCTAGACTAATATACTCCCAAAATCTATCTGTCATAACTGAAGGATAAAGAAAAAGAAAAAAACTCTCTGTGATATACAGCCTGGAAGGTTTATATCCAACAAACTAGACCTAAAGAAAACACAGGAAGCATTGTTTCAGGCTGAAGAGAGAATGAGCATAGCAGAGAGTATGGAAAGAAACATGAAGCCATAATTATCAAAACACAAAGTAACAAAGAGGACTCAACAACACAAAAGTCAACAACACATTGACAACAATTAGCACATACATTCTGTAATACCTTTAAAAATCATTCGCCTCAATTCTCTAATTGAAGACACAGACTGATCTCCTGAGTAAAGTGGGAGTCTGGTGAGAGGGGGAGGAGGTAAGGGTAAGGAGGTAAGAATAGATCAAGAAACAAAATCCACCTATCTGCTGCCTACAAGGAAGACATCTTAGCTTTAAAATAAGCACTGCTTTAGAGTAAAAGGATAGGCAAAAATACTTCAACCAAATGGGACCAGGAAGCAAGCAGGTGTCTCTATCCTAATATCTGACAAGATATACCTCAAACTAAAACTAATCAGAAGAGATAAAGAGGGTCACCTCATTCCAACCAAGGGAACAGTCAACCAATAAAACATTACTATCATAAACATATGTGCCCCCAATTTAATAAAAATGAACTACTAGATTTAAAGACACAGATTAAAATCAATCCATTAATAGTAGATGCTTTCAATATGCCACTTTCTCCAATACACAGGTCATCTAGACCAAAAGTAAACAGAAACATCAGAATGATTTGACATTGTACATCAAATGGTCCTAAGAGATATCTGCAAACACCAAAGAATACATGTTATACTCAGAAGTACATGGAAGCTTTTAAAAAATAGACCACATCCTTAGACATAAAACATCTTTAAAATTGAAAAAGATTGAAATCACTCCTTGTATCCTATCTGAACACAATGCAATAAAACCTGAAGTTGACAGCAAACAAATCTCTCATAAATCCACAAACTCATGTAGATTGAACAACTCATGGATGATGAATGGGTCAAAGAAGAAATCAAGAAAGAAATAAAAATTTCCTGGTACTAAATGAAAGTGAAAACAACACAACACAATAAAACCTCTGGAACACATTGAAAGCAGAGGGAGTTGTGTAGCTCTAAGTTCCTACATTAAAAAAATCAGAACTAACAAAAATAAATGATTTAAGATGCAATTTAAAAATTCGAAAAAAAGAACAAACCAAATCCAAACCAAAGCAAGAAATAATAAAACACAAATCAGAAATCAGTGAATTTGAAACAAAGAAAACAACACAAAAAAATCAACAAATCTAAGAGTTGGTTCTTGTGAAGATTAAAAAAAAAGTTTTGACAACCTAAGGAAAGAAAGGGAGGACTCAAGTGATCATAATCTCAAATGAACAGAGATACCAATACATACCAAAGAAATTCAGAATATTGTAAGGGAATATTTAGAAAACCTATACTCCATTAAGTTGGAAACCCAAAAATAAATGGCTGAATTTCTGTTTTGAATTTCTAAATTCAGCTAAACCACAAAATTAAACCAAGGAGAAGTGAATAACTTCAAGAGACCTATAACAAATGAGATTAAAACAGTAATAAAAAGCCTTTCAGCTAAAAAAAAACTTCCAGGGCCAGATGGACTCACAGCAGAATTCTAGCAGACCTTCATAGGCAATTTACATCTAGTCCTTTTTAAATGTTTTTTTAGAAATTGAAATATAAGGAGCACTCCCAGACTCCTTCTGTGATGCCAGTATCATTGTGATACCATGCAAAGACACAACCCACACAAAATAAAACCACAAACCAATATCCAAGAGGAACATATACTCAAATATGCTTAATCAAATACCTGCAAACATAATAAAGACATGCATCAAGAGATTATCCACACTGACCAAGTCAGCTTTATCCCTGAAATGCAGAGATGGGTCAACATAATGCAAGTCAATAAATGTAACAAATTGCATAAAGACAAAAATCACATGATCATCTCAATAGATGCAAAAGAAAGCCTTTGACAAAATCCAATGTATCTTCGTTATAAAAGCCCTATAGAATGTAGGGCTAGAGAGAATATATCTCAACACAGTAAAAGCAATATATGAGAAACCCACAGCCAACATCCTAAATAGAGAAATGTTGAAGCTATCCTACTGAAGTCAGGAACAAGACAGGGATGTCCTCTGTCCCCACCCCTTTTCAGTTGTGCTTGAAGTGCTAGCTGGAGCATAAAAGCAATAGAAGCAAACTACAAATAGAGAAAGAAGAAGCAAAGCTATTACTATTTGCAAATGGAATATTATTATTCATCAGAAATTCCAAAATTCTATCAGGAAAAATTCTAGAAACAATACACAAATTCAGCAATGTTGGAGGACACAGAATTAACTTGCTCAAATTAGACCCTTATTTATCACTTGCACAAAATTTGATTTTTTTTAGTAGATTTTTCTATAACCAGCAACAGACATGCAAAGAAGGATGTCATGGACACACTCCCATTCACAGTAGCCTCAAAGGAAATCAAATGTTCAGGAATAAACCTAATCAAGGAAGTGAAGGACCTCTACAAAGAAAACTTTAAACCTCTGAAGAAAGAGATAGAGAACGACACTAGAAAATGAAAATAAATCTCATGTTTATGGAGTTGTAGAATTAACATTGTGAAAATGGCCATTTTGTCAAAAGCTATTTACAGACTAACTGGAATCCCAATCAAAATTCCCATCTCATTCTTCACAGAAATTAAAAAAAAAACTATCCTAAAATTCACATGGAACCACAAAAAACCCCTGATAGCCAAAACAATCCAGAGCAAAAAGAACAGTGTTGGAGGGGTTACCATTCCTGATTTAAGATATGTTATAGACCCATAGTAATAAAAGCAATAGTTTATTGCTACAAAAATAGACCTGTAGACCAATTAAACAAAATTGAAGTTCCGAACACTAGTACATATAACATTTGAGAAATACGCTAAAAACTGAATCTCAGAAAAGAAAGCATTTTCAACAAATGGTGCTGGGAACACTGAATGTCCACATGTAGAAGAATGAAATTAGACCCTTACTTATCACTTGCACAAAATTTTCTCCAAATGGATCAAAGAGACAAGTGTGAAACATGAAACACTGAAATTTGCCAGAAGAAAACACAGGCAGTTTTCCACATTCTGTGGGTATAGGAAAGGACTTCCTGAATAGGTCTCCATTTGCCCTATGATTAAGGCCAACAACTGACAAGTGGGACTTCATAAAACTAAAAAGCTTCTGCACAGCTAAAAGAGCAATAAACCAAAAGGAGGGGAAGCACAGAATGGGAGAGAATCCTTGCCAGGTACATATCTGACAGAGGATTAACTTCTAGAGTATGTAAAGAACTCAAAAAACAAAGAATCATAAAATGAATGACCCCTTTGAAAATTGGACCTGGACCTGAACAGAGAGTTCTCAAAAGAAGAAAAAAATGGCTAAGAAATATCTTTAAAGGTATTAATCATTCCTAGAAATTAAAATGAAAACAACACTGTTATTTCATTTTACCCCTGTCAGAATGACAAAGATAAAACAAAGCAACCTACTACCCTCATTCACTACTGTTGGGATTGCAGGCTGGTGCAGCCACTTTGGTAATCAGTGTGGAGAATTCTCAAAAATCTATAAATCCACTATATGACCCAGCTATACCACTCACATATGCCCAAGGACTTGACATCCTACTTCACAGATACTCCTCAGTTATGTTCATTGCTGCTTTATTCATAATAGCTAGGAAATGGAAACATCCTAGATGTTCTTCAAACTATGAGTAGTAAAGAAAATACAGTACAGATACATTACAGAATATTATTTAGCTATACAGGGAAGTAAGATGGGATCATTGTCAGCATAGAGGGGTTGTGAGGCAATAGAGAGGGGAATAGCAGAGTACAAGTGATCTGACCCTGGAGATGGGAAAGAGGGGGCATTAAGGATGGAGAGGGAGGTAAATACAGAAAGAGGGAGGAGGGTAAAATAACAAGGCTGTCTGAATAAGTCAAACATACTATTAACTTTTTATCAAAAACTTCTATAGTACATATAATTCTGTTTTTAAATACACATGTATAGTTTAAATGAACTTTTCTCTTTTAGGCTGACAATGCTCCCTCCTAGAGCCGAATACCACCTAATAAAACCCCCAATACCAGGCATAAGAAGCCCTATTTTGACTTGGTCAGGGCTGTCCAAGAGACTCCCAAAGCATACAGCCTATTGCTATTGTCCTTGGTTGCCCCCTAGAAGGTAAATTCTTACTGATGATGACCATGCGCTTCAGATACAGGGTCCAGAGGCCTCTGTGCTGGAACTGACCCACATGACTCATTACTCAGGACTAACTTTTATGGTACCCCAAGGTGCCATGTAAGCTTCCAAAGGAGAGAGGCTGCCAACAGTATTATCCGTCTGTGATGCCTGTGAACCACATCAACAACTACCTTGGCAAGATAACTCCAAACATGCCATAGTCACACATACACCTTGGTAGTAACCAACAGCTCTCAAATTGGTCTTAAATCCTGCTCAACAAGAGATAAATCACTCCTGGTACTAGAAATCTAGCCAGCTACTTAGTGCTAGTGAAGTCATGGATATTGGAGAACCTCTCACCACTGTTGACCCAGTATAACCCCTAACGACAACTGGTAAGTGTAGTCCACACCCCTTGTTAAGGAAACTTCTCTTTATGACAGTCAGAAAACCACACTACCAAAACCTACAACCAATCAAAATGCAGAGTTGTGGAGCTCCTTCCCAACTGACACATCTACAAGACATTCCCACACCTAAGGTTCAGGAAACATTGTAGAAGAGGGAATTAAAAGATTGTAAGAGTCAAAGGGTCATGGAGTTTGCTGTGAAACTGTCTCTCCTAGGAATGTCAGAAGCTACCCCCATAAAGTCATGCCAACACGACTGCCTAACATGAGCTGAACGAGGATGCAAGCAACAGATATGACAAACGGTTGGCGGAAAGTCCAGGGGGCCTCAACCCTATACAGAGAATTGTGGTAACTAAAGAATGCTGAGAGTAGGAGAAACAGTCTTTCCCAGGGAAGAGCACAGCTGTTTGGTTATCTAATACCAAATGGTTAGTTCTGAAAACATAAGATTACAAGTAACATTATAGATACTGAGAAAGTTATATTAGTAATATGTATATATATGCATGACTGCCTACACATGAGCTGAACAAGGAGGAGAGCAATAGAAATGACAAAGGATTGGTGGAAAGCATATATGTATGTATGTATGTATATATATATGTATGTATATGCATATAGTAACAATGAAAACAGAGGAGTAGGTATATATACCTGTATATATGCATATATGCATACAGTAACAATGAAACAAGCTAATAACAGAAGCTATGAGCTTGAAAGAGAACAAGAGGGGCACATGGGAAGGTTCTGAGTGAGGAAAAGCAAGGGCAAAATATTGCAATTATAATCTCAAAAATAAAAGAAAAACCTAATTAAAATTTAAAAATTAGTAACATATTTCTGAAATTGTTTGAAATTAATTTTACTCTGAATTAGATTTTAACTGCTGTGAAATTTTGTTTTATTCTCCCTCTTACTAAAAATCTTATTGCAGAAATACTTTGAGAAAATTAGAAGGCTGAGAGTGGAAATTTTAAATAGTAACAACCAAAAAGAAAGAAAGAAAGAAAGTAAAAGACAAAGAAATCACAGAAACAATACCTTCCACAATATCCTCAAGAATATGTTAGGAGACCCAACCAAGCAAATGAAAGACTTGCATAATAAAAACTCCAAGACACTGAAGAAGACATGAAAATATGGGAAGATCTCCCATATTCATGAATTAGTAGAATTAATGATCCTACCAAAAGCAATCTACAGATTCAATGCAATCCCCATCAAAATTCCAACACAATTCTTTGCAGAAATTTAAAAAATAATCTTCTACTTTATATGGAAACAAAAAGCCCAGGATGGCTAAAACAATTCCAATTAATAAAAGAGCTGCTAGAGGTATCACTATCTCCAATTTTACTATTTTCAATTTCACAAAGCCATAGTAATCAAACTAGAATGGTACTGGCATAAAAACAGGCATGTTTATTAATGGAACTGAATTGAAGACCCAGGCATAGGTCTATACAATCTGATGTTTGATAAGCCAGAAATACACATTAGAGAAAAGACAACATCTTCAACAAATGGTGCTAGTCAAACTGGATGGTTGCATGTAGAAGAATGCAAAGAGATCTGTTCTTATAACCCTGCACAAGACTCAACTACAAATGGATCAAAGACCTCAAGGTAAAACCAGATACACTGAACCCGATAAGAAAAAAGTAGGGAAAGCCTTGAACTCAACAGCACTGTTTTAGAAAAGTCTTTCTGAACAGGACGATAGCACAGACACTAAAAACAACAATTAATAGATACGACCACATGAAGCTGAAGTCTTTTGTAAGTCAAAGGACATCATTATTTGAGCAAGGCATTTGCATATAGAATGGAACAAAAAGCTTTACCAATTTACATCTGATACTGAGTTAGTATCTAGGATATATAAAAACTAAAAACCCCAAAGATCAAGAAAAAACAATCGAATTAAAAAATGAAGTATAGAGTTAAACATAGAGTTCTCAAAAATGAAATACAAATGATTGAAAAACACTTAAAAAGTTTTCAACATCCTTAGCAATCAGGAAAATGCAAACTAAAATTACTTTGAGATTTCATTCTTATCCTGGTCAGAATGGCCAAGGTAAGAGAGTACAGCACATGCTGTTAAGGGGAATGCCTATTCATTGCTGGTGGGAGTGCAAACTGACACAATCCCTGTGGAAACCAGATATAAACTAAACAGAGAAGAAATGTCAGAGTTAAATAATGTCATAAATCAAATGGACCTAGCAGGTATCTATAGAACATTTCACCCAAACACACACAAAAAATGCCTTTTTTCTCAGCTGCTCATGGAACTTTATCCAAAAGTGACCACATACTTGGACACAAAGCAAGTCTCAATAGATACAAGAAAATTGAAATAACTCCCTGTATCCTATCAGACCACCATGGATTAAAGCTAAATATTAACAACAGAAATGACAGACAGTATACAAACTCATAGAAACTGAACAACTCACTACTGAATAAAAAGTGGAGTGAGATAGAAATGTGAAAATAAAGACACAATATACCCAAACTTATTCAACACAATGAGAGCTAAGAGGTAAGTTCACAGCAATAAGTGTCTATGTAAAAAAAAAAAAAAAAAAGGAGAGATCTCATATTAACAACTTAACAGAACACCAGAAAGCTCTAGAACAAAAAGAAGAAATCACACCCAAAAAGAGTAGAAGGTGCTCGGCAGTGATGGCTCATGCCTTTAGTCCCAGCACTCAGGAGACAGAGGCAGACAGATCTCTGAATTCAAGGCCAGCCTGGTCTACAGAGTGAGTTCCAGAACAGCTAGGGCTACACAGAGAAACTATATCTCAAAAACCAAAATTAAAAAAACAACAAAATAAAGAGTAAAAGGTAATAAATAATCCACCTCATATATAAATAAACAACAACCAAAAAAACAGAATCAATGAAAAGAGGAGCTGGTTCTTGGAGAAAATCAGTAAGATAAATCAAATTAGCTAAAAGATGGAAAGAGAAGGTCCAAATTAATGAAATTGGAGACAAAAATGGATATCACAACAAACACCAGGGAAATTCTAAGAATCATAAGGACACACTTTAAAAAAATCTATATTTAACAAAACTGTAAAACCTAAAAAAAGGATAAATTTCTTGACTTATATGACCTACTAAGGTTAAATCAAGATCAAACAAGAAATTTAAACAGATATATAATGCCTACTGAAATATAAGTAATAATTTAAAGTCTCCCAACCCCCCCCCCCAAATGTCAGATGGATTCAGCAAAGAATTCTACCACACCTTCAAAGTAGAATTAATGCCAGTACTCCTCAAATTGTTCTACAAAGTAGAATAACTGAAGAACACTACTTAAATTTTTTTATAAGGCCACAATTACTCAGATAACTAAATGACTCAAAACCAAACAAAGAAATTAAAATACAGATCAATTTCTCTTAAGAACATAGGTGCAAAAATTCTCAATAAAATACTTGCAAACCAAACCCAAGAATACACCAAAAACATTATCCACCGTGATCAAGTAGGCTTCATTTCAGAGATCCTAAGATAGTTCAACACATATGAATCAATAAATAAGATCCACCACATAAACAGATTTGTAGTTGGTTTTTGTTTTTACTCTTTTAGGTCCCACCACCCGGCTCCCAAATAAATACACAGAGAATTATTCTTGCTTATGAATGCCTGTCCTTAGCTTGGCTTCTCTCTAGCCAGCTTTTCTAACTTAAATTATCTCTTCTCTTTAGCTACGTTTTGCCTCTGGGCTTTTTATCTTTCTTTCCTTCTTAGTCCAGGGCTGGCTGTGTGACTTGGTGGCTGGCTCCTGGAGTCCTCTTCTCCTTTTTCCTTTCTTGATCCTTCCTCTCTTCCCTAGATTTCTCCTATTTATTCTCTCTGCATGCCAGCCCAACCTATTTCTCGTTCCTACCTAGCTATTGACCGTTCAGCTCTTTATTAGACCAATCAGTTGTTTTAGGCAGGCAAATTAACACAGATTTACAGAGTTAAATAATGCAACACAAAAGAATTCCACACATCTTTGCATCATTAAACAAATATACCACAGCATAAATGAATGTAACACATCTTAAAATACTATTCCACAACACAGATTGAATGTCAAAACCACATGATCATCTCATTAGCTTCAGAAAAAGAAATTTTCACAAAAATTCAATATCCAATCATGACAAGAGTCCTGGAGACATACAAGAAACATACTTCAACATAAATAGAGCAATATAAACCACACCCAATATCAACCTGAAAGGAGAGAAACTTAAAACATTTTCACTAAAATTGGGAACAAGACAATATCTGTTTCCAACTTTTAAGGTGGGTGACCAACTGCATGGGTCTTAGGATTCAGTCTTTCATCAATTCAGTGTTGATGTTTGAATGGATTATCAGAAGTATTCTCTGCTCATCTTGAACCAAGTAATCTTTCTAAGCTCAAGAGCATTCCTTCTGTAAAGTTAGATGATTTTCACAGCCAGTCTTATGGAATCTGGAAGGAGGTGGTCAGGTCAACTGGTGCTTGTGGAGTTGATGTGAGCCTAGGATTCCACCAGAAAAGGAGCCATAGGATGGAGCCATAAGGCAGACAGGGGATGGTGGTCCCCTGTACAGGGGATAGACTGTAGGAATGGGGAAATGGTTGGAGTTACTAGTGTGGGTTTAGTGTCCCTTCCTGCAGAGGTGTGGTCCTTGAAAGGCATGGGTATTGGAGGGGTTGGTGATAGGAGTCTAGGCTTTCTGCCTATAGACGGGAGGGCACTGGGGCTCAGCTGGGGTAGATGGGCTTAGCAGAATGATTCTAGGGACCCTCTTGAAGCAGAGGTATATGGAAGGGGTGCAGAAAGTCAGGTGTGGGACACATGGTCCTCAGGCAGCGGTGCAGGGGTTGGAGTAGCTTGGGTTGATTGGTGACCCTTGCTTCAGAGGGGTGGTCTTTTAGACAAAGGAATGAGTGAGGTTTGTGGAGCAAGTCTACTGTTTCTATGTTGAGAAGAAGCCAGGTGTGCACAGCAGGAAGGAGTGTGTTGGAAGGAACAGGTATAGTTGGTGGCTGGAACCTAGGTTTCCTGCCTATTGATGAGGGAAAGGGCACTTGGCAGAGATAGATGGAGTTAGCGGCATGAAGCCAGGGGTCCTGTCTGTAGGAGGAGTTCTAGAAGGAGTGCTGGAAGGCAAGAGTCAGTCATCCAGTTATGGTGGCTGTATTAATTTTCTATTGCTGTGATAAAACACCATAAGTCAACTTACAGGAGAAAGAATTTCTTTGGCTTTGTGGTTCCAGAGGGTAAGAGTCTATCATGATGAGAGGTAGGACTGGAAACTGCAGGCATGATGACTGTAACTGGAGTTCACATCTTGAACTACAAGCAAGAAGCAGAGAGTCAACTGGAAGTGGTGAAGGGTTAGAAGGGTTACTTTTTGACTCTCAAAACCTGTCTCCTGGGATGTATTTCCTCCACAAGGCCACACCTCCTAACCCACTTCAAACAGAGCCATCAACTAGAACTAAGTGTTCAAGGACGGGAGCCTCTGGGGATATTCTCATGCAAACTCCCACTGTGGCACATGCGGGTAGGAGACACTGAAGATGTGCTGGCAGGAGGATCATGAGTTCATTAATATATTTTTAAAGAATTTGCATGATTTGTCTCTTGTCCAGTTTGGTAAATTTCATATCTATATATTTTTAGGGTTTCCCTTTGTGAACTAGGCTAGCTTTGAACTTATGATTACTCTGCAGCAGCCTCCCAAAGGCTGCGATTACAAGCATGCACTATGATGACTGGCTTTAAATTTTGTTTTTGCTGAATTTCTTACTCTTATTTTTTTGTGTGTATATGCTAAATCACATGTTTTAAAATGTTTTATTTTATGTATGTAAGTGTTTTGCCTGCAGGTATGTATGTATATCATGTGTATGCCTAGTTTCTGAGGAGGCCGGAAGATGATGTCAGATCCCTGGGAACTGAAGTTACAGACAGTTGTAAGCTGCCATGTGGTTACTGGGAACTGAATGCAGGTCCCCTGCAAGAGCAGCAAGTGCTCTTAGCATTGAGCCACGTCTCCAGCTCCCATGTTTTGCTTTCTAATAACGATTTTGCTGATTTCTGCTTTTCATAATTTAACTCAGGTGTAATGTCTTTGCTGAGGCCTCTTCTTCTGGACGTGGTCCCGACAATTCAACAGACTGCTGCTTTGGCTCTGGGGAGATTGGCCAACTACAACGATGACTTAGCAGAAGCAGTTGTGAAGGGCGACATTCTTCCACAGCTTGTTTACTCACTGGCAGAACAAAATGTAAGGATTTTTCAAAAAGATTTATGTAGTTTTGGTTTTAGATAAAAATCCGACAATTTGGGCACAATTGTGGGTTTGAAGGCATTGGAAGGATTATATTATTTTGATTTGGGTGTGGTAGGCAGCTTCTTTCCACCATTGTTAGTTTATGGAGACTACGTAAAAGGATTTCTGCAAGGCATGCATTAAGGAGTATGTGTATACGTGGGAGCTTTGAACAGAGCTATAGGAGCTGTCTGAGGGGAGAGTGTAAAGACCCTAGGCAAATAAACTTTCTGCCATCCTTATATGTAGGTGGTTAGTGGCAAGAGTAAGTCCTGAAGGGAGAAAACACCTTTAATGAAAGGTTTGATAAGCATTTTTTACTAGGCAGACAAACATTTCAAGTCTTTAAATGTACCCTCTGAAAGTGTTCCACCCCCACCCCATATGATGCAGCATTTTTCTTTACAGTGTTGCCAATTTAGTTTATACAATAGTTGAGAATTTAAGCATTTTTAGACTATCCATTACACTCTGTTAGTTTATCATAACCTAAGTATGACATCATCTTTTCTTGACATCTTTAAGACTAAATTCCTACTTGCATAATGAAACACAGCTCAAATGAAAACTGGGCAAAGGACTTGAATATTTTCTTAAAGAAAATCTTTAAGTAGTCAATAAGCATGTGAAAAGGAGTTCAACGGTACTAGCAATTAAAAGCTATAAATCAAAAACCACAATGAGATGACATCCTTTATCTACTAAGATGAACATAATGAAAAATAATAAGAAAGGGAAATAAGTGTTAGTAACAATGAGAAAAACCAGAAAGAAAAAAAAAAGGTACATATGGTTTTGCTTCGCCTAGAAAAAGAATCTGCTCACCTTTTCTTTTTTCACTTAAAACTGTTTTACTTTCATACACAGTGTTAGCTTTCACTATGACATTTTCAGTTTTGTTGATTCTCATCTTCATCTTCTCACGGTGGGAAGTACTTTCCATCTGACTCCGTGACCTGACCTACTTTTATGTTACTTCTGCCTGATTGGTCTCTCGCTCTCTTTCCTTTTTTCATATCTGTAATCACAGTTTCTCCCATGTATGTATACATATAAACACTGTAAGCCAGGATCTGCATGTGAGACAAGATGTGTGTTTTTGTCTGCATCTTTAAAAAATTCTCATTAATTATTTGAGAATATCATACAACGTATTTTGATCATATTCAACCCTTTCCTCTAACTTCTCCCCATTCAAACACTCCACCTCACATTCCTAACTCAAAGAAAACTTTGAGTTTTCTTCATTTTATGCTCATCAAGTCCAGGTTGTGTCACCCAACCACGCCTGGGAGTGAGGCCTGCTCCGGTACACGATTGGCCATCCAGGGATCACATCACTAAAGAAAACTGATTCTCTTTCTCTGAACAGCTGTCAAATCAGTAGCTCCTTAGCTAGTTTTGCACTGGGATTTTGTGTCCACTTTCCTCCCTCCGTGCTGGGGTTACTGACCAGCTTGAGCTTGCACAGACATTGTGTGTGTTTCACAGGCCCTGTGAGCTCATTAGTGCAACTGCCTTGTTGTGTCTGGAAAACGGTGTCCTTGATGTTATCTACAACCTCTGGCTCTTGCACCTTTTCTTCCACTTCTTCCGTGAAGACCCCACAGTATTGGGGTGGGGTATGATATGGGCATCCCATTTAGGGTTGAACATTCTATCCTCTCCTATTCTCTTCATTGACCAGCTAAGGGGCTCTGTGTGTCATTTACTGTGAGGAGAAGTTTCTCTGATGAGCGTTTAGAGATGCACTGATCTATGTGTATAGCAATAAGTCCTTAGGGGTCATTCAAATAATATGTCTATTTATCAGAATAATACTTTTGGATTCTCCCCTAGGGCCTATGACCTATCTAGCCATAGGTTTTTGTATCCTTTTACAGTGTTAGGTTTGGGTTCTATCTCATGGAACAGGTTTAAATCCAATCAGAAAGTGGTTGATTACTTCCATAACATTCATGCCAGTGTATCAACTCCAGCATATTTTGTTAGGTCAGTCACTTTGTATCCTACAAGAATGATTACTTTTCTCATATAGGAACTTCCATATCACCTTCAAGCACTATGAGAACTAGCCAGTAGGGATGAAGATTTCAAGTGAGAACCAGATTGATTTCCCTATGTTTTATAACTTAAGTATGCTGAAAGCAATAGGGTTTTCTCATCAATTTCTGGAGGGTAGCTAAGAGTATTGCAATACCTTGCAATGCCTGTAGATCTATGCTAGCCCACAGGGCAACAACTCTAAAAGAGGTAACCAGTTCCTGGTACTGGGTCTTAATTTGCTGGCATGAAGTGTCTAGTTAGGGTATTGTCCCCCTGCTGTAGCATATCTCCATGAAAACTCTTTAAAAAATATAATATGTGAATATATATATCTCCCTCTGTGTGTGTTGTGGGATATTTGATCACACTGTGATCTTTGAGATTGTATTATTTAAATAAAATCAACCATAGGTCAAGAGGTGGAGCAAGCAACTAGTTGACTGGAAGTAACCATAGAGTGAGGGAAACTGGAAGGGTGGAGAGAGAGACATACACAGGAAGTAGAAGGGAGGGACATCTGGTTGGAGGAATTTTGTTTCAGATGGCTTAGGAGAGGGCCTTCTTTCTGATATGGTGGCAGAGGAGGAAGGTCAGCTGGCTGCTTACTCTGCTTCTCTGAGCTTGCAGGTTTTCACCTTAGCATCTGGCTCCCGAGTCTTTATTGGTAAAATAAAAAGATACTTAGTTAAAATGCCATTTGCCTCCCTACATGGCTGAGGCAGCGACAGTGGGATGCGAAGGCTCCCCCAGGCTGTGACCTCAGCAGCAAGGTAGCAGTGGCTGCAGAGGCACAGTCAGCAGCTGAGGTAGTGATGGAGTCAAGTGCAGCGCTGTGCCACAGATAGAAAACAGCATTTATGTATATATTTAGGAAGCTTCAGTAGTAATGAATTTCCATATGGGTTTTCAAAGGCCTTTAGTGTTAGTTATCCTTCTCTGTATTATCTTCTCTACTTTGCCCTGCCACCTACACCCCAACTTACCCCTTTCTGTTTCATAATTCCCTTTAACCCCTTCATACTAGTGCATTCTATCACCTCTGCCACCTGATTACAATGGGTGTTCCAAATGAAGTTCACATATTTGAAGATCCAATTCTAACATCCTTGAATGAGGAAGTGTGTGATATTTGTCTTTCTGAAACTGGATTGCCTCACTCAGGAATATTGTTTCTAGCTTTATTTTTTTTTTTTGAATTTCATTTTTCTTAACAGCTAAATAATAATTCCATTGTGTATAAATGAACACTTTTTTGTTCATTCATCAGTTGATGGACATCTAGGTCGTTTCTATTTTCTGGCTATTGTGAATAGAACAGTAACAAATATGGATGAGCAAGTGTCTTTGTAGTAGTATGTAGAGTTATATGCCCAAAAGTAGTATAGCTGGATGGTGTGGTAGATTCATTTTACTTTTTTGGGAAAACTTCGCACTGATTTCCATAGTTGTTGTAACTCTTTCACTCCCACCATCAGTGAAGGCATGTTTCCCTTTCTGAAGATCCATGCTAGCATCTGCTGTCATGTTTTATTAATCTTGGACATTGTGATAGGGGTAAGACGAAATCTCAGAGTAGTTTAATTTCCCTAATTTCTAAAGATGTTGAACATTTAACACATGATTTGCAAACATTTAAAAAATTCTCTGTATATTCTGGTTATTAATCTCTGTCAGATGAAATTCTGGTATGGCGGTTTGAATAAGAATGACCCCCATAGGCTCATATATCTGAATGTTTGGTCACCTGGAAGTGGCACTATTTTAAAGGATTACAAGGTATGGTTTTGTTGGAGGAAATGTGTTACTGGGGGTGGATTTTGAGATTTCAAAAACCCATGCTAGACTCTCCCTCTCTCTGCCTATGATAGAATGTAGCCCTCAGCTGTCACTCCATTGCCTACTTATATGCCACCATGCTCCCCACCATGATAATTATGGACTAGAATTCTGAAACTATAAGCAATCCTCAATTAAATACTTTCTTTTCTAAGAGTTGCTGTATGTGGTGCATCTTCACAGCACAGAACAGTGACTCAGACAGAAGTTGGTACCATGGGTGAGGTATTGATGTGAAAGGTCTGACCATGCTTTTGTTTGGAAGAATGTGGGAGACTTTGGGACTTTGGACTAGAAAAGCAGTTGAACATTTTGAGAGTGTTTAATAGGTCATTCTAGTAGGAGCATGGAAGACAGTACTAAGAGTGATGTAAGTTGTAACAGCCCAACTCAAGAGGTTTCAGAAGGCAAGAATATTATTAGTAAGTGGCCTAGAAACCATTCTTGTGATATTTTGGCAAAGAATGTGGCTGCTTTTTACCCTTGTCCTAAAGATCTTCCTGGGGATAAATTGAGGATTTTTAGATTAAGGGCACTGGCAGAGGAGATTTCAAGACAGGCTAGTATGGATGGTGTCATGTGATTGTTAGTGGTCACTCATATGCAGACCTATAGTGAAAAGGAGCAAGCTGGACAAAGAGAAATAGAAAATGCACAGTTTGAGGAGAAAAGGAGCATCAACAAAGGTAGTATTGGATCCAAGTCCTGTACTCAAGGAGATAAAAAGTTTAAAGAAAAGCCTGATGCTAAATGGAATAAAGCAGTGACCTCAGGACAAGACCCTGCCATTGTGAAAGGGAATAAAAGAAAAGCTTAAGCGGTGAATGATACCATCAACAATAGGAAGCTGATGTAAATGTAATTAAACAAGGGGGCCAAGTCCTAGCTCCATCAAACAGCAGAACTTGGCAGCTTCCACCATGTGGTGCTGTCTTTAGAGTCGAGAATATAAGAAAGGGGTTGTGGAGTATCTGCTAAGGAAAGCCACTGACATCAGGTGTGTGTCAGGGTTGTCCTTGCATGAAGGCCCAGAGAAGCCATTATGTGAAGCTTTGAAGGTGAAATCTGATTATGCTGGACACCCCAAGATGTTGGAGATGCTGAAGTTGCACAGTCCTGCCAAGGAAAGCTGCTAATAGGGTGTGGAACCAGCCCAAGGGAGAGAAGTGAGAAGTATGTTGTAGTCAATGAAGCTGAAAGGAGTTGGAGATCTACCTGTCTGTCTGTCTATCTATCTATCTATCTATCTATCTATCTATCTATCTATCTATCTATCTATCTATCTATCTATTTATTTTACAATCCCAACCAGTTCCCCCCTCCTCCTCCAAGTACCTCCCCTCCTCCAATCTGCCCCCACCCCTATCCACTCCTCCTCCATTTCTATCAGAAAAATGCATGGCTCCCACGTGTTGGTTTTATGAGGTGCTGCAATGTTATTCATTAAGCAGCATTGTTAACCATGAGAGAAAATCCATGAGGTACGACAAAATTCACTATAAGAGTTTATTAGAAGACGGAACAGAGGGGAATGTGCCTTAGGCCTATGGAAGGTTGTGCATGGAGAGAGAGGAAGAAGGAAGGGATGACGGGGAAGGAGTCTGTTACCTGATTTTTATGGATTCCCTCACATATGTGCATATGGACTCACATAGCTATGCCCCATATGCACATAGATTGTGTGATCACGTTGCACGCACATTATGTGATCACATAGCACATGGATTATGTGATCACACAGAGCACAAATTATGTAGGAGGTAAGGGATGACTAAGCCTCTTGCTTAGCTACTGGACAGCACATGTGCAGTCATGTAGCAACACCATGGATATCAACAAAACATGGCATATCAAGTTGCAGTAAGACTAAACACCTCTACTGTATTACGGCTGGGCAAGGTAACCCAATATGAGCAATAGTGTCTCAAAAGCCAGCAAAAGAGTCAGAGACAGCCCCTGCTCCCACTGTTAGGAGTCCCACAAGAAGACCAAGCTATACAACTGTCCCATATATGCAGAGGGCCTAGGTCAGTCCCAAGTTCCAAGTTCCAAGTTCCAAGGCTCCCTGGTTGTCAGTTCAGACTCTGTGAGCTCCTATAAGCCCAGATTAGTTTATTCTGTGGGTTTTCTAGTGGTGTCCTTGAACCCTCTGGCTCCTACAGTTCTTCCTCCCTCTCTTCAGCAGAATTCCCTGAGCTGGCCTAATGTTTGGCTGTGGGTCTGCATCTGTTTTCATCAGCTACTGGAGGAAGCCTCTCTGATGATACTAGGCACCAGTCTATGAGTACAGCAGAATATCATTAGGCATCATTACATTGACTTTTTTTTCTCTAGCCATGTTTGGTTTTATCCTAGGTCTCTGGGCCATCCAGCCTCTGGATCCTGATGCTCCAGGCAGTGTCAGGGGTGGGCTCACTCTCATGGGATGTGCCTCAGGCTAGACCAGTAATTGGTTGGGCATTCACATAATCACCCTTACCCCAGCACATCCCATAGGGCAGGACAGATTGTAGGTTGAGGGTTATGTGGCTGGGTTGGTGTCTCAATCCCTCCACTGGAAGTCCACAGGAGATGGCCAGGTTAGGCTACATATTTTCTATTGCTAGGTGTCTTAGCTGGGGTCATCTTGTAGATTTCTGGGAGTTTTCCATGCACCAGGTTTCTACCTGACCCTGAAATGACCCCCTTTCCAGTAGTCTTGAAGAGTACTTTCAACATCAGACATGGAGGTGCAGAATTTGGAGTTTGTCCAGCTAGTTTTGGTCTTGCTTTGGTTCAGTATTTCCTCACTATGCTCCCTTTCCTCCTTTTTGGAATGGTAATGTATATTCTGTGCCAGTGTATGTTGGAAGTATGTGATCTGCTTTCTGATTTTTTTTTTGTTGCAGAAGTTATAGTTAAGAGATTACTGTGAATCTCAGGAGAGACTTTGAACTTTGACCCCCCATATTAATGTTTATTGCACTTTTTGTGATTTGTAAATGTACAAATATTTTCATGAGAAATTAAAATTTCACAAAATATTTTATAAAATTCATTAACCAAAATGAGGCAGACACATACAGATGGTAGTCTGAAAATATTTCTTTTTCCCCTCTGTTAAATTGGGATATTTTCTCTCCTCTTTTTTTTTTTTTTTTTTTTTTTTTTTGGTTTTTCGAGACAGGGTTTCTCTGTGTAGCTTTGCGCCTTTCCTGGATCTCACCTTGTAGACCAGGCTGGCCTTGAACTCACAGAGATCCGCCTGCCTCTGCCTCCCGAAAAATTATTTTCTCATATGCTATATCCTGATTACAGTTTCCCCTTTCTCTGATCCTCCTAGTTTTTCTCTTTGGCCCCTACTCCCTTTCTGTTTCTCATTAGAAAAGAACAGACTTTTAAAAGATAACAGCAAAACATAACAAAATAAAATATAAGATAAAACATAAACCATCATATTGAAGTTGGACAAGACAAACCATCCTAAGGGAAAGAGCCCCAGGAGTAGGCACTAGAGTAGGAGACCCACCCAGAAGTCCCATAAAAATACTAAACCAAAAGCTAAACTATATACGCAGACCCATGTCTGCCTGTTGATTGCTGCCTCAGTCTCTGTGAGTTCATATGAGCTTTGCTCAATTAATTTAGGAGGCCTTGTTCTCCTGGTGTCCTCCATCTCCTCTAGTTCTTACGGTCTTTCTACTTCCTCTTCTGTGGGGTTCCCTGAGCTCTGAGGGAAAGGATTTGATGGAGACATGCAATTTAGAACTGTGTTTTCAAAGTCTCTCTTTCTGTGTAATATCTGGTTGGGGGTCTCTGTATTTGTTCCCATCTACTGCAGGAGCAAGCTTCTCTGATGATGGATGAGCAAGGAATGGATCTATGAGTATAGCAAAATGTCATTAAGAGTAATTTTATTTTATTAAAAAATTTTAGACCATTAATATTGGTTTTTATCCCAGGTCTCGGGGCTAGCTGGTCTCTGGTTCTTGGTCACCCAAGCAGTGTCAGATATGGGTTCAATCTCATGAAATGGACCTTAAGACAAACAAGACATTGGTTGGTTGCTCCCACAAGCTTTGTGCCACCATATCTTGCAGGCAGGACAGATTGTATATCAAAGGTTTTGTGACTGGGTTGGTGTTTGTTTCTTTTTTGGTAGCCTGCAGAGTATCTTCCTGTTCCAAAGACACTAGAAGATGGGTACCAGCTCCACCTCTCTATGTTGAATGAGTTGTGTGTGTGTGTGTGTGTGTGTGTGTGTGTGTGTGTGTGTGTGTGTGTTGTCTTTAGCAACAAGGAATGATGTTCATTTTCAGAGAGCAATCTATTATTTTGGCAACCACCTGGGTTGTTTGGGGATTCCCATGGGACCCTTTTGGCCAACAACTTAATTAGATATAACCCAGTCCTAGTACTGGAAGCTTTGGTGACAAGAGATGGCCACATGTTATTCTGTGTCTTTCATTATTTGGAGACTTCATTAGGATTGCCTTCACATATTTTAGGAAGTTTTCACTCAATTCTAGCTGTCTCTCCCCACATTCCCTCTTTGAACTCCATTTCCTCTCTGCTTCCCAGTCCACAGGCCACTCATGAAATATGTTCTATTTTCCTCTCCCATGGAGATCCATGTGCCACCCCCAGGCTCTTCTCTAGGCATGACCTCACTGGGACCATGGATTGTAGCTTGATTATCACATATTTAATGGCTAATATTCACATATATTTGAATACATGCCATATTTATCTTTCTGGGTCTGAGTTACTTCACCCAGGATAATTTTTTTCTAGTTCATCTATTTGCCTGCAATTTATGATGCCATTTTTTAAACAGCTCAGCAATATTCCATTGTATAAATGTACCACATTTTTATTATCCATTCTTCTGTTGAGGGATATCTAGGTTGTTCTCTTTTTCTGGCTATTATGAATAAAGCTGTCATGAACATAGTTGACTGAGTGTCCTTATGGTAGAATGGAGCATCCTTTGGGTATATACCCAATAGTGGTACAGCTGAATCTTGAGGTAGATTGATTTCCAACTTTTTGAGGAACTGCCAAACTGAGGATTTTCATAGTGGCTGTACAAGTTTGCACTCCCACCAGCAATGGATGAGTGTTCCCCTTATTTTACATCCTTACCAGCATGAATTCTATCACTTGTGTTATTGATCTTAGCCATTCTGTCAGGCAAGAGAAGAGGTCTCAAAATAGATTTGGTTTGCATTTCCCTGATGGCTAAGTATTTTGAACATCTCTTTAAAGTGTTTCTCAGCCCGTTGTGTTTCCTATATTGAGAATTCTCTGCTTAGATCTGTACCCCATTTTTATATTTGGCTTATTTGGCTTTTTTGATGTGTAGTTTCTTGAGTTCATTATATATTTTTAATATTAGTCTTCTATCAGATGTGGGGTTGTAAAACAATTTCTCATTCTGTAGGCTGCTGCTTTGTTCTGATGACTGTATCCTTTGCCTTACAGAAGCTTTTTGGTTTCATGAAGTCCCATTTATTAATTGTTGATCCTAGTGCTTGTGCTAACAGTTGCTTTGGGATTTTAAATAGTGTCGAGACTATGGAGACTTTTGATGTTGGATTAAATGCCTCTTTTGCATTATGATATGTCTACAAGCCTATGGGGGGCCAGGTAATGGAATATGATGGTTTGAATAAGAATGGCCCCCATAAACTCATAAACTCATATATTTGAATTCTTGGTCACCAGGGAGTGGAAATGTTTGAAAGGATTACAAGGACTAGAAGATGTGGCCTTGTTGGAGGAAGTACTTCATTTTTGAGGTTTCAAAAGCCTATGCTAGGCCCAGCTCTCTCTCTCTCTCTCTCTCTCTCTCTCTCTCTCTCTCTCTCTCTCTCTCTCTCTGTATTTCTGTCTCTCTCTGTCTATGGATCAGAATGTAGCTCTCTGATACTTCTCTTGTACCTGCATGCCACCGTGCTCCCTACTATGATGATGATAATTGACTAAACTTCTGAAGCTGTAAGGAATTAAATATTTTCTTTTATAAGAGTTGCTATGGTCATAGTGTCTCTTCACAGCAATAGATCAGTGAATAAGACAGTTGGTGAGATTTTTTCCCCATTCTGTAGCCTGCCTCTTTACCTGAGTGATAGTGTCCCTTTCTGTACAGTTTTTTAGTATCATGGAGTCCTATTTGTCAGTTTTTGGTCTTAATGCCTGTGCCATCAGGGTCTTGTTAATCTGTCTTGCTCATATTAGTTCAAGTATATTCCAGATTTTATCATTAGATTCAGAGTATCAGGTCTGTGTTGAGGTTCTTGGTCTACTTGGAGTTGAAAGATAAATTCTACATGTAGTTATCCAGTTTGACCAGGACCATTTGTTCATGATGTTGTAAAAATTTATGTTACTAAAAGTATGTGGACTACACCCAGGTCCTCAATTCTATTACAATGATCAATGGGTCTACTTTTATGCTAGTACCATGCTGTTTTTATTATGCTAGCACTATAGTATAACTTAAAATGAGGGATGGTGGTGGTGATACCTCCAGCAGTCCAACAGGTTTTTTAAAAACTGTTCTGTAGGTTTTTTTCTCCTTGGGGGCCACCACCCAGCTCCCAAATAAATACATAGAGACTTATTCTTACTTATGAATGTCAAGCCTTAGCTTGGCTTGTTTCTAGCCAGATTTTCTAACTTAAATTATCTCATTTCTCTTTAACTATGCTTTGCCTCTGGGCTTTTTAATCTTTCTTTTTTCTATCTTTCTTTCCTTCTTGCTCCATGGCTGGCTGTGTGGCTGGCCCCTGCCTTCCTCCTCTCCTTTTCTCAATCCTTCTTCTTTTCTCCTAGATTTCTCCTCCTATTTATTCTCTCTGCATGCCAGCCCTACCTATTTCTCTCTCCTGCCTAGTTATTGATCATTCTGCTTTTTACTAGACCAACCAGATGTTTTAGGCAGACAAAGTAACACAACTTTACAGACTTAAACAAATGCAACATAAAAGAATGCATCTTTGCATCATTAAACAAATATTCTACAGCATAAACAAACATAACACATCTTAAACTAATATTACACAACATTTTTCCCTTTTTGTCTAAATAAAAATGAAAGGTTTTAACTTTAACATAGTAAAACTACACACAACAAAAATAGTTATCAAGTGTAACTGGAGACTTTTCTCTATCCTGCCCTGTTCTGCAGTCCTTCCAAAATTGCCAAGGGCTGGGGCAAAGGACCTCCCCCTTGCTAGATCAAAGCATACCACACAGACAAGTGTA
The DNA here is from genome assembly GCF_949786415.1 of Peromyscus eremicus. Taxonomy (NCBI): domain Eukaryota; kingdom Metazoa; phylum Chordata; class Mammalia; order Rodentia; family Cricetidae; genus Peromyscus; species Peromyscus eremicus. Next base: position 77,364,548 of record NC_081428.1, on the reverse strand, counting down.
GACCCTTCCAAACACCTGGTAACCATGCCTGTGGTCAAATCATCCCCTTATGCAGCCTTGCTGGGTAAAGCAAGCTCAGAATCTCAGACCCTGAGTAATTTGGGCCTCCACACACCAGGTTTTCCCCTAGCTCTTTATGAAGATATCTCTTTCATTGTTCTTCCACTCCATCCCTCTCCCAGCTCGACCATCCCATTCCCTCATGTTCTCATCCCCCATCCTCTCCCCTCTATGGCTGACCTCCTCTTCCCCAATTTACTCAAGGAAATCTCATCTTCCCAAGGTGGTCCTTGTGTCCCTCTTAAGGTCATCCTTGTTTCCTAACTTCTCTGGAGCTGTGGGTTGTAGTCTAGTTATCCTTTGCTTTACATCTAGTATCCACTTATGAGTGAGTACATACCATGTTTGTCTTCCTGGGTCTGGGTTACTTCACTCAGGATGATTTTTTTTATTTTCCATCCATTTGCATGCAAATTTTATGATGTCATTGTTTTTTACAGCTGAGTACAATTCCATTGTGTATATGTACCACATTTTCTTTATCCATTCTTTGGTTGAGGGACCTCTAGGTTGTTTCCAGGTTCTGGCTATTATGAATAATGCTGCTATGAACATAGTTGAGCAAGTGTCCTTGTGGTATGATTGAGCATCCCTTGGGCATATGCCCAAGAGTGGAATCATTGGGTCTTGAGATAGATTTATTCCCAGTTTTCTGGGAAGCTGCCATACTGATTTCCAAAGTGACTGTACAAGTTTGCACTCCCACCACAGTGGAGGAGTGTTCCCCTTGATCCACATCCTCTCCAACATAAGCTGTCTTCAGTGTTTTTGATCTTAGCCACTTTGACTGGTGTAAGATGGCGTCTCAGAGTTGTTTTGATTTGCATTTCCCTGACGACTAAGGATTTTGAGCAGTTCCTTAAAAGTCTTTCAGCCATTTGACATTCTTCCATTGAGAATTCTGTTTAGATCTGTAGCCCATTTTTAAATTGGATTGTTTGGTATTTTGATGTCTAGTTTCTCAAGTTCTTTATATATTTTGGAGATCAGCCCTCTGTCAGATGTGGGGTTGGTGAAGATCTTTTCCCATTCTATAGGTTGTCATTTTGTCTTATTTACCATGTCCTTTGTCTTACAGAAGCTTCTCAGTTTCAGGAGGTCCCATTTATTAATTGTTGCTCTCAGTGTCTGTGCTACTGGTGTTATGTTTAGGAAGTGGTCTCCTTTGCCAACGCATTCTAGGTTATTTCCTACTCTATCAGGTTCAGTGTAGTTGGATTTATGTTAAGTTATTTGATCAACTTAGACTTGAATTTTATGCATAGTGACAGATATGGATCTATTTGCAATCTTCTACATGTTGATACCCAGTTATGCCAGCACCATTTGTTGAAGATGCTTTGTCTTTCCATTGTAGAGTTTTGACTTCTTTGTCAAAAATCAGGTGTTCATAGGTATGAGGGTTAATGTTGGGATCTTCAATTTGATTCTGTTGGTTCATATGTCAGTTTTTATGCCAATATCAAGCTGTTTATATTACTATAGCTCTATAGTAGAGCTTTGTCAGGGATGGTGATGCATCCAGAGGTTATTGTTCAAGATTCTTTTAGCTATCCTGGGGTTTTTGTTTTTCCATATGAAGTTGAGTATTGTTCTTTCAAGGTTTGTGAAGAATTGTGTTATGATTTTGATGGGGATTGCATTGAATCTCTAGATTGCTTTTGGTAAGAGTCCCATTTTTTATTATGTTGGTTCTACCTATCCATGAGCATGGTAGATCTTTCCATTTTCTGATATCTTCTTCAATTTCTTTCTTGAAGGACTTAATGTTCTTGCCATCCAGGTCTTTCACTTGCTTAGAGTTACCCCAAGGTATTTTATATTATTTGTGGCTATTGTTTTTTTTATTTTTATTTTTTTTATTTGTGGCTATTGTAAAGGGTGATATTTCTCTGATTTTTTTCTCAGTTCATTTATCATTTGTATATAGGAGGGCCGATTTTTTTTTTTTTTTAGTTAATCTTGTATCCTGCCACCTTACTGAAGGAGTTTATCAGTTGTAGGAGTTCCCTGGTATTTTTGGGGTAACTTATGTAGATCATCTGCAAATAGGGAAAGTTTGACTTCTTCCTTTTCAATTTGTATCCTCTTGATCTCCTTTTGTTGTCTTATTGCTCTAGCTAGAATTTAAGAGTACTATATTGACTAGATATGGGGAGAGTTGACAGCCTTGTCTTGTTCCTGATTTTAGTGGAATCACTTTGAGTTTCTCTCCATTTAATTTGATGTTGGCTGTTGGCTTGCTGTAATTTGCCTTTATTATGTTTAGTTATGTTCCTTGTATTCCTGGTCCCTCTAGGACCTTTATCATGAAGGGGTGTTGGATTTTGTCAAAGGCTTTTTCAGCATCTAATGAGATGATCATGTGTTTTTTTTTCTTTGAGTTTGTTTATATGGTTTATTACATTGACAGATTTTTGTATGTTGAATCATTCTTGCATCCCTGGGATGAAGCCTACTTGGTCATGGTGGATAATTTTTTTTAAATGTGTTTTTGGATTTGGTTTGCCAGTGTTTTATTGAATATTTTTGCATCAATGTTCATGAGGGAGACTGGTCTGTAATTCTCCTTCTTTTTTGCATCTTTGTGTGGTTTAGGTATCAGGGTAACTGTGGCCTCATAGAAACAAATCTTTGTTTCCTTGATTCTTTGTATTGTTCTCTTTGTTTCTATTTTTATTGATTTCAGCCTTCAATTTGATTATTTCCCGGTGTCTACTCCTTCTGGGTGAGTTTGCTTCTTTTTGTTCTAGAGCTTTCAGGTGTACTATTAAGTCACTTGTGTGATATTTCTCCAATTTCTTTATGTGGGCATTTAGTGTTATGAATTTTCCTCTTAGCACTGCTTCCATAGTGTCCCATAAGTTTGGGTATGTTGTACATTAATTTTCATTGAATTCTCAGAAGTCTTTAATTTCTTTCTTTATTCCTTCCTTGACCCAGTGGTGATTCAATTGAGCATTATTCAGTTTCCCTAAGTTTGTAGACTTTCTGTAATTTGTGCTGTTGTTGAATTCTGACTTTAAGCCATGGTGATCTGATAAAATACAGGAGGTTATTCCTATGTTATTGTGTCTGTTGAGATTTGCTTTCTGACCAAATATGCGGTCAATTTTAGAGAAGATTCCATGGGGTGCTGATAAGAAGATTTATTCTTTTCTCTTTGGGTGGAATGTTCTGTAGACGTCTATTAAGTCCATTTGAGTCATTACATCTGTTAGTTTCCTTATTTCTCTGTTGAGTTTCTGTCTGATGGACCTGTACATTGGTGAGAGTGGGGTGTTGAAGTCTCTCACTATTAGTGTGTGGGATTTGATGTGCAATTTAAGCTTTAGTAATGTTTCTTTTTCATATGTTGTTGCCCTTGTATTTGAGGCATAAATGTTCAGAATTGAGACTTCATCCTGATGAATTTTTAATGTGATGAATATGTAATGCCCTTCTCAATCTTTTTTGATTAATTTTAGTTTGGAGTCTATTTTGCTAGTTATTAGGTTAGCTATACCAGCTTGCTTCTTAAGTCCATTTGATTGGAAAATCTTTTCCCAACCCTTTACTCTGAGGTAGTGTCTGTCTTTGAAGTTGAGGTGTGTTTCTTGTACGAAGCAGAAGGATGGATCCTATTTTTATATCCATTCTGTTAGCCTGTGTCTTTCTATAGGCAAATTGAGTTCATTGATATTAAGGGATATTAATGACCAGTGATTGTTAATTCCTGTTAATTTTTTGGTGGTAATGTGTGTGTTTCCCTTCTTTGGTATTTGTTGGTGTGGGATTATCTATTGCCTGTGTTTTCATGGGTGCATCTAAGTTCCTTGGGTTAAAATTTTTTCCTTTCAGTGCTTTCTGTAGGGCTGGATTTGTGCATAGGTATTGTTTAATCTAGTTTTGTCATGGGATATCTTGTTTACTCCATCTATGGTGATTGCGAGTTTTGCTGGGTATAGTAGTTTGGGCTGGCATCCATGGTCTCTTAGTGTCTGCAAAATGTCTGTACAGGACCTTCTGGCTTTCAGAATCTCCATTGAGAAATTGGGTATTATTCTGATGGGTTTGCCTTTATATGTTCCTTGGCCCTTTTCCTTTGCAGCTCTTAATATTCTTTCTTTATTCTGTATGTTTAGTGGTTTGATTATTATGTGGTAAGCAGACTTTTTTTGGATCTAGTCTATTTAGTGTTTTGTAAGCTTCTTGTACCTTCATTGGCATTTCCTTCTTTAGATTGGGAACGTTTTCTTCTATAATTTTGTCAAATATATTTTCTGTGCCTTTGAGCTGGTATTCTTCTCCTTCTTCTATCTCTATTATTCTTAGGTTTAGAATAATAATTATTCTATCATCCTTTCATGGTGTCCCAGATTTCTTGAACATTTTGTCTTTTTACTTTGTTGGCTTTTATGTTTTCTTTGACTGATGAATCTATTTCTTCTATGGTATCTTCAATGCCAGAGATTATTTCTTCCATCTCTTGCATCTGTAATTTCTATTCATTTACTCAGATTTTCCATTTTTAGCATTCCCTCAGTTTGTCTTCTTTATTGTCCCTCTTTCAAAATGTTACCTTCACTCATTTGATTGCTTTTTCTTCATTTTCTTTAAGAGATTTATTGATTTCTTCCAATTTTTTGTTTGTCTTTCCTTGATTTATTTAAAGGGGGATTTTTCATTTCATCTTTAAAGGCCTCTTTCATCTTCATAAAGTAATTTTAAAGGTTGTTTTCTTCTGCTTCTTCTAAGTTGGGATACTCAGGTCTTCCTGTTGTAGAACTGCTAGGTTTTAGTGATGCCATATTGCTCGTTATGTTTTTGAATGTATTCTTGCACTGGCTTCTCCCCATCTCTTCCTCCAATTGGTTCAAGTGGTGTCTGTGTCTCTGGAAGTTGCTTTTTGTCCAAGCAGCACTTGCAGTGTTTTTCCCCCCCACTCAGGGAGCTGCTAGGGTCTCAGGGGGATGGGTAGGTTTGAGATTGTAGTGGGACTTGTAGATTGCAGGGTCCAATGGGGGTGGTAGTGGGAAGGCCTGCCTGCAGGGGTCTTGCCTACTGGCCTACAACCTGGGCTGCAAAGTGTAGGGGTCAGAGAGCACAGGTTGTGCCTCTGGGTCTAGGGCCTAGAGACTGGGCTGGGAGAACAGTCCAATCAGAGCTGGTGGAGTCTGTGTCTCGGGAAGCTGTGGAGGTCTTGGGGGATGAGTGGATTTGGGAGTCAGAGTAGGGTTTGTAGATTACTGGGTTTAATGAAGGGTGGTGGTGGTGAGGCCTGCATGCAGAAGTCTTGCCTGCTGGCCTGCAACTGGGGCTGCAAATCATATTTATAATAAATGAGTAGAAATCAAGTTGTGTCATAACTTAACAAATTGAAGAAAATATACCTCAGTAAAACACATATAGTATTTTTTTTTATATTAGAGACATATGCTGAGTTGTAGACACATCTTGATTAAATATGGTGGTATGTTTACCTCTTGTGGTTTATATTTTTATTGTTTTTGTCTATATAAAGAGAAGGCTTTCAAAGCAGGTGCTGGGGTCATGTAGCCACTTTTTCATAGTCACTATTAAAAACTCAAAATTGGTTAAAATACATTATTTGGGCTTTATTAAAAAGTTTTATATGATGATAAGTTTACCATTTGTAACTTTGAAATAATAGTATTATAGTCAAATATTTCCTATATATTTATTTTTGAATTCTCATATTATATACTTATATTAGATATATGTATAATATATTTGAAGAGTAACCGGTTACTCCATGGTTTATATTCAAATTTTCATTCTTCAATAAAATAAAATTTATATGTGAGACATATTATAAATATGAAGCAATATTTAAAATACATATAATAGTGATTTGTTTTCAATGTTTTCCACCTCAGATTGTAGTATCTATGTCTTCTTCAAAAGAATCAAGTCTACTTTGTGATGGTCATATACTCTTGGATATGTGGCTTTCAACAGAGGGTGGTGAATCTCCCAGCTGCAGCCTCAAAAACAACTGACTCTCCTTCCCCCAGCAGCCATCTGTTGCTCTTGGCTAGGGTGGAACTTCATGCCCACCTCTCTTCTCATTGCTAGAATTTGTCTATCTTGAGCTTGCATGAGTCTTATATATTCTGTCTCAACTGCTGTGCGTTCAAACATAGCAGCACCATTTTTGGGTCAGTACTGTAGTGTTCTTGCTGTTCCCCAATGTTACAGACTGATGAGTTAAAGTCCTGGTGTCTCCCCAAGTTATCCACTTACTCTTCCTCTTGGGAATTCTTCTTTTGATGGATTTGTCATCTATGCTCAGATGGTTCATTTGTCCAGTGGTCTCTGGATGTCCTGGTTGGATGCATTAGATTAGGAGCCATCTGGGATTCTGTTCATTTTCTGTAAAGACACAAGCATAACCTCTCCTCAATGTTAGAGGAACATCAGATGCTTTCTTTTCATTTAGCATTTACTTTAGTTTTTTTCTCCTTTGGTACAAATGTTTTTGGGCTGCAGAAAAAGCATTATCCTTTAACGGGAAATAAAAACAAATTTAAAGTTACCATAACTAAATGTAGCATAGTATGTGAGTATTTAGGTGTGTCTAAGTATCCTCCTTTTATTTTTTAAAATTGACAATTAAGTACCTGATGGTGTCATTCCAAAATATCTTGATCCTGTGCATAGTAAGAGATTTCAGTAACATGGTTAATATTAAATTTCCTCAAAGCATTTGCTAGCATAAGTAGGACCACTATTAGTATTTCTTTGTAATTAGAATCCTAGGAAGGAAATGGATAAAGAGCTATTTAACAAAGTTAAGTTCTAGATGGTACAATGATATTTCTCTGGCATTTCCAGGTCCTGAGTCATGCCTGGGGCTGTGATCAGTAGCTGACTAGTTAGAGATAGGCATTGTGCAATCCTGTAGTGTACTCTGAGCACAGATCTTACATACCTCACAGCAGAGAAAGTCGAATACACAGATTGCCATAGTTCCAGATGTCGAGCTGTTGTCCATTCATTACTGATTATATACTGGAAGCTTGGACTACTGCACAAACGATGCCTTTAACAGAGGACAGGCTCTGGTGAGCCTCCTCTAACTATTTCACTTGCCAGAGTCTGATCACTTGTCAGACCAAGGGCAAGCACAAAACTAAAAACAAACAGAACCTATTAAATTAACAATGGTAATTAACCTTTAAAAATGGAAACTTCAGGCTTTTGACTTAAGTTTGGGGATCCTTAAAGTTTAAGGCAATTTTAATTTTGAGCTTAATAAGATTTTCCTACTAAGTGACAGGATATTCTTAGGTACCTGAGAAATAATCACAGAAAATCCTGAAGGAGAAAACAATTGGATTTTCTCAAATAAGCATGAAAATTTATATCCAGCTGATACTGTAAATGAAACAAAAGTGTAAATGATAGTAAGGCACAGCAGTTTCATGGAGGAAGAACTTTCTGGAAGGCTTTAGTTTTACTAGATTCAGTAGATAGTTGGATATAACAGATTCTTGGCTGTACCAAAATAATTTTAGGTGAAAACTTCTAAATAATCTAGCTTTTACTGATTGTATTCTTGGTTCAGCTCTTTTTTGGCCTCTAAGAAAATTTGAGAAGCATGTAATTATGTTCACATTCCATGTTCACCATATTATTTAGAAGAAATGTTTTTTAAAAACTTTCAATATACTCCAATTTTCCTTTTAAAATCCATCCCAAGCCTGTTTATGTTGTCATTTAAAAATTTTTGTTATGTTGTACAAAAATATAAACTTTCAAAATGAGATTTTAGTAATCACAAATATAAAAGGTGGTTTGGTTTTTCAGCCCTAAAAGGCGTGAAATGAGAAAAAAAATCTCCACTTTTTTTTTTTTTTTTTTTTTTTACGTAACTGACAAGGTAAAATTTCTTATTTTGCTAATATTGTGAGCATATCACCAGATGGATGTTTAATTTGACCAGACAGCCATCTCTTAAGTATACCTGATTTGAAATGAAGTCTACTTGTTTTTATTTACTTGCTTTAGGTTTAACTTCCCAGCATATGTAGAAGGCTAAATAAAGCTTGTGTTTTTAATTGAATTCCATTGGTACTTAGTGTGACTACATGCATAGTTTTGAGCACATTAAAGTATTTGGTCATTTATAAGGTGACTGACCATTAACTTGTATGGCTAAATTATTTTTAATAGTTTACAAAATACTAGCTTTTTTTTTTTAAAAAAAAGATTTATTTTATTTATTATGCATATAGTGTTCTGCCTGCATGCATGTCTGCATGCCAGAAGAGGGCACCAGATCTCACTATAGACTAGGATTTTATAGTTTTATCTCTGTTAAGTTTGAACCTTAAAAATTGAATTGAAGGTCCCTTAGCATCAGAATAAAACTTTAAACCATAAATACAGGTGTAAAGAAAAAGTAGCTAGACATTTATCTTTAGGTCAGTTTCTGATAGCGTGACTA